>NW_004524609.1:2648736-2716180 GCF_000260255.1 Octodon degus | reverse complement strand
AGAGAGAGAGAGAGAGAGAGAGAGAGAGAGAGCGAGAGCGAGAGAGAGAGAATGGAAAGGAAGGAGAAAGGGAAAGAGAAACGGGTCATGAGTAAGGGGAACAGCAGGCAACAGATGGAAGCACTTAAATGAACGACATACTCTGTCAGACTCAGATCAGGTTACCTTTTTTTTTTTTTTTTTTTTTGGGGCCAAAAAAAAAAAAAAAAAAAAAAAAGACTGCATTCTTCACAGAGGAGATGGTTCTTGTTAAAAACTTCCTTAAAATGAGGAAGGAATCTAATATTCAAAACATAAACTATGATTGTCTATTACTTTTGACTATCTCTTTATAAAGTGAAGAGTTCTCTTTAATGGCTTTCTGTGCCATTAAATACAAGTATTCACTAAAGAAAGCACAGAACTAAGTTTTACAATTCTGTTTATAGAAACTGTAATCAAACATTTTCTTTATGTAGAAATATCTACTCTTATACTCAGTTGTGAGAAATACCAAAAGCAGGATTAAATTTAATCTAGCAGGCCTATTCTACATAGTTTGGCAAAGAAATCAAACATTTTCCTGCTCAGACATTAATGTAAGAAGTCAAAACTAGTGGAGTAAAATATTATCTAGGCCACAGCAATCTGACACTGATGCAGAGTCACGAATTTAATCACAAAGTCTATGGACTTCCCCGTTCATTTCTTATTATACAGAAGATGTATATATGTAATATAATGTAGTTTGTAAATTAAAAGTTTTACTTACTGAAAGCACATATCAATTTTATTTACGGATTTTAGGGGAAAATTAAAAAATTTTTGATATACATTTAAATAATTAAATACTTTAAAAGTTAAAATTATGTAGACTGCTTTGGTACTTCCAAACTAAGTTTTATTAAATAAACTTTAAGGACAAAGTACCTACGATAGCAGTGGCATAAACATATTGCTTAGATCTGAAATTCATTTGTATGCATTCTGTATTAGTGTCAGAGTCACAGGTGTCTAAGACATGTGGGTATTTAAGATAATGTTACTTTTTTTCAAAAGTTTCTGCATGTTTCCCAAACCACCAAGTGGAATTAATCCACAAGGAACTGTATATTATGGGAAGAAAAGTACAAATAAATAATTTAGCCAAGAAAAAAAAAAACCACTATAAAGAATATTACAAAACTTTGCCATTACATGGCCAGGACTGTTTTTAGAGGATAAAAGTGGTAACACTAAAATGATATTTAAAAAATTTATATGTGCTAGTACTCAAAGCCTACAGGCAACTAAACCACAACTTAAACTTCACGATATATACATATACTTTGAGTAAATTTAAAAAACAAAAATACAGATGAGGATGAAAGTGAGATTTATAAAAGGAACTGTGATGTATTGTATATGCGCATTAAGTCCCTATGAGGAATGTGGTCACTATGTACTACAGACATAGTGTACAAAAGAAGAAGAAAAAACAAAACCAGAAAAGGGAGTCTAAGATACGGAGGGAAGGGGAAAGAAAAGAAGGAAAGTGGGGAAAGCCTGTTACTGTTCTTAGCTATAGAGCCCTAAAACTCAGCATGCTCAATTCCTTGTCTACAGTAAGCTTAGGAACAGCAGAACTTTCACCTACTCTAAGAGTGTAATACTCAGGTTACTTTTATAAATCACTATCACAAATAAAGATCTCAAGATATTTACATATAGGCTACTAAAAGCCAATATCCAAATCTCTCTTTATTACATTCCCAACACTGATTACAAATGAAATATTTTATCTATCCCATATTACCGAGTAAAAGGGGAAATGATTACAAGTTTGTTCTGAAAGTTCTTAAATCCATTACTAGATCCTTATCAAAGCAATGTCATGCTGTAAACCCAGCACTTGGGAGACGTAGGCAGGAATACCGACATGAGTTTGAGGCTGGCATGGGATACATAGTGAGATGGATCAAGGCCAGCCTGAAATGCACCGCAAAACCCTGTCTAAAACATACCAAAAAAAAAGCAATGTCATGGCATCAGAAAATTATTATACCTGCTAAGTTCTGATCTCTGATCAAGCAACAAGATATCTAGAACCATTAATAATGCTTTTTATAATAAAATATTAAAGTTATTTTTTAAGGTAGATGATAATGGTGCTCTAAGTTATATGTAACTTGTATATCAATTAAACTGAGTTATAATCACAGATAAAACAGATTTTCTGATAGTCCTACTGGATAGCAGAGAACATAAAAAGGCAAGTTAGAAGGTAAAACACAATATTTTTGAAAGCCTAGAATTTTAGTACACTTAACTATAAAAACTGGTATATAAAATAATTCAGATGGCTAAGAGAATTTTTACATCAAAAGAGTTTGCCGGACAGAAAAGTGGTTGAGTGAGATGGGTAAAAACACACGACAAGTAAAATTAGGTGTTTCATTGTGATGTAAGAGATAACATGAAATTACTGCTCTGAGAATGATCTGAATCAACACTAGGCACATGAGCATTAGGGTATAATACATTTGAATTGGAAATCTGGTAGAGGTTTAGAGTACAAGCATAATAATTTGAAGTTCTAGCTTGACTCTAGCACTTACTGCCAATAAGAAACTACGCAAGTTACTTAGCTTAAGTAAGCCTCAGTTTTCTAACAAAGTCAAAGATCTGTTAGGGGGTGTTAAGTAATTCTAAGCATGTCAAATGTTAAGTACAGTGCTTACAGCTCACTTATAAATTTAAGACATGGAACAGCGAGGACTGTGGCTATGGGAAATAAAGTAAGCAAGTGGTTTCAAGATTCAATATATAGAGGCAGTATAACATGGTAGCGTTGTCCTGTGGAGTTAATGCAGGAATTAAGGATTTGGGCATTGGCACAGAAAGTCCAAGTTGGAGTCACATGTCTTCTATTTTTCTTGGCTCAAAGAATCTTTTTTTTTTTTTTTTTTTTTTTAGCAACTGGGGCGCATTTATTTCCTCCTGGGCCTGGCCTGCTGGAGCAGAGTACAGGCAAAGGCACTGGGGTATGTCGGCCCAATGGCTGGAGTTTACTTGGCTGCCTGGGTGGTAACTATGAAGGAGTGCGTCAGGGACAAGTGATCTTCCCGGAACTACGATGGCCCTTGGGGCATGGGAGCAGCATGAGTATTGGGCTTGGCACAGGTACAGGAGAGGTAATGGAGAGGGTGTGAGATGGGTGTGGTGACCCTTGGGCAGAGCATACTAGGATGTCTCAGAGCCAGGGCAACTCAGGGCGTGGCATGTTGGGGCACACGGGGACCTGGCTGTGGTCCGAGAAGCTGGGTGCCAAGGGCTGGGAGAAGAAAGGCCCGTGGGTGTGGGAGCCATGCAGACATGACTGCAGATAGGATCGGCCCCGGGAGAGACCAAGGGTCCACGGTGGCTCCTTGAGCGCAGCGGCAGGCGTGAGTCCCGTTCAGGAATACATGGTCAGCTGCAGCCACTCTTGGATGTTCACCTGGATTTGTCCTGTGCCATCTTTGTCAAGAGATTTAAAGGCACGGAACATGGCATCCAGCCTGACCAAGCAGCTGATGAAATTGTCGAAGTCCATGTTCCCTCCCTCATCAGCGTAGCGCCGGATGATCATGTTATAGAGATGTTCATTCAGGTGGAAGCCTGCTGCCTGAAAGGCCCCTGGGAGTTCCCTGCCGGTGATGGTCCCAGATCGGTCAACATCAAACTGTCTGTAGATGGCCTGCCACTTTTTGATATTGTTCCACAGGTACTTGAACTCCTCAAAGCCCAGCTTGCCTGTGGTGTCACTATCCATCACAGCCACCATGCTTCGACACGTGTCCAGGCCAAAACCATCAGTTTTCAAATCAGGATGTCGGGTTACAATTTTGTTAAGAATGTTCATGAGTTCTGTGGCACTGACCTCCATGTCATCTCCGGCCAGCTGGGCAAAGAGTAGCCGGAACTGCCGGACCTCCTCACTCTCGTTGGCCTCAATGTTGGAATAATGGGTACGAGGGGGCGGGGGCTCTGGGTTGTACTGCGCAGCTGCCTCGCTGATGGCACTAATGACTCCGCCCAGGATGCGCATGGCTGTGCCACCGCCGCCACCACCGCCTCCTTCTCCACCACCGCCGCCGCCGCCGCCGCCCCCGCCAAGGAATCCTCCGATGACATCGCCCAGGCCCCCGCCCAGGCCGCCCAGGCCACCGACACCCCCGCCACCGCCACCGCCGCCGCCGCCCTTCAAGAACGAGTTAACCAGGAACATGGCTGCGATCCGCCTCTCTCGTGCGTCCCGCGGCCGGCTGCTCTGTGTCCTGCTGTCTGGCGGTCTGCAGCTCCCGGGCCTCCCGCAGCGTCCGGCTCCGGAGGGCGGGGGGCTCAAAGAATCTTTCTATACCTAAGTTTTCTCATTAGCTATTTTGGGTTAAATGGTACTTACAAGCACAGGCCTGTAATCCCAGCATTCAGGAGGTTGAGGCAGGAGGATGGTTGTTTGAGACCAGCCTGAGCTACACAGTGAGCTCAATGCCAGCCTGAATTGCACAGGGAAACCTTATCTCAAAAAAAAAGTACCTACATCCTGGATGAGCTGTGACATTGACATTAATTAATGTAAAATATTCAGTACATTTGCTAAAATGTAGATGCCTCGTGGGAAATAAAAACAAGACAGGTGCTTGGTATCTCTGCCTTCATTTTGTGTCAGTCTTCTTTACTACCTTAAAGGTTGGGTCAGATTCCTGCTCAAATCTACCTGCAGACATACTAATCATTTAACTAATATAGTCTAAAGCTGGTAATCTTCCCCTTTCAAGGTTGAAGGCATCAAGATTAAGAGCAACTAAGATATTCTAAAGAGTCCAGTACAGAGGCATGTTCCATGATGGGATTATACCTCTAATCCAGAGCAATTACCCCATGGTGAGAACAAAGACTACTCCCTAAGCAGGATCACTCATCCTATGATGAAAACCAGATTACCCTCTTAGGTAATAATGACTTGTCCTGTTCTAGCAGATCTAAAATAAATGATCAACTAGACCACTGTGTTACCATGATTGCTAAACTATCCATACTTTATCCTTTTACTCTTTCCTACCTTTACTTAAATCTGAAACTCTAAGACAGGGTTAAGATACTTGGACCCCTTGTCTTCCCAACATAGCTCTACAGAATATTCCTTTCTGCTTTTCACTATTGTTTTTTTCCATTTGTTTTTGGGGGCATGTAGCCAGACCTGGTTTTTTAGGACTGCTCTAAGCCAGACCACCTCTCTCTAACCTAGAAATCCAATAACATAATCACAGACTCAGCATAATCTGTAAAGGCTGAATTTTGTATGTGAGCTTTGCAGTAGGAAGGAGAGGAAAACAAAGATGTCTAAGATGTCAGAGGATGGCAAGAACTATGGTTCTGAGGTAGGTGATTAGACCTGGGGGAAACCAGTCAAACTGGGTGGGATGTATCAAAGTCATGGAAACCCAGGGGACATGCACAGAACATAGGAGTGAGGATGACTCTGCAGCTCCTGAACACTGTACACAGATCAAACCAAAAAAGTGCTATTTTCATTTCACTGTTTATATCTGGCTGGAAGCTGAGTCTTTCTATAGGGTAATTTAAATCTGGCGCTAGGTCAAGTGAGTTTTTGATAGGGCAACTGTCCCGATGCCTTATTTGCATGAGGAAGAAGCCAATCCAGGAATAATTATGGAGACAAAAGACCCTTCTCCTTTGTCCTTGGGTCTGCTATGAATCTGTTCACTAGTCCCGCTCATTCTGCAAAGTGCACTTTTTTCCACCTTCAATAAATGTACATATCCAGGGCCAGCAAGATAGCTCAGCAGACTAAGCACATGCTTTGGCAAGCACAGGGACTAGGGTTCGATCCTTGGTTCCACATGCTGCACTTGCTCTGCCCTTGGGGCATGCTGAACCCTGAGTCAGGGCACTGGGCACAGGCCTGCAATCCTGGCACTGTGGAGGCAGAAAACAGGAGGATCACTACACAGCCAAGCTGTGCAGTGAAACCCTGTAACAAACACATAAATGAAAATAAATAAATAAATGCACATATCCTCTGCTTTTACTTTGTGTTCTGTCTAATTCTTTGTTCAGAGCACCAAGAAACTGGAAGGAATTACCCCAATATTTACCATCTGGTAACAGTATCATAAATTATTATTTTAATTGAGAAGGGCATAATGTTAAGGCAAACATAAAGTATGCCTCAGAAACTAGTAATGAAACATTTAAATCAAAATGATCTTAGCCATCCAGCCAGAGTGGCCTACCCTTTTAAGCCCAACGCCGGGAAGTTGAGGCAGGGGAATTCCAAGTCAGAGCCCAAACTAGGTAATTTAGCAAGATTGTCAGTCCAAAAACAACAAAAAACATTTTTATAAAGGGCTGGACATGGGCTGGGGACATAGCGAGAGAGAGAGACAGACAGAATGTTCACTCCTGGATTCAAGGCTGGGTGGTGGTGGCGTGAGGGACAGACACAGATCCAGACAGACAGACAGACTACTCAATCGATCTAGGTTAGACAGAGATACATATGCGGATACAGAAGGTAAGAGTAAGTGTTTCTCCAAACGTGGCGCCTACAGCAGCAGCATAATAGCAGCTGAAATTTGTCAGAAATTATAATAAAAACAAGACTCGCTACGGGTCAGAAACAGTGGCGGGGGGCCCAGCAATCAGCGTTCAGAGTAAACCTTGGGTTGTTCTTTTGTGGGGCGGTATTCAGGATCGAATGCAGAACCTCATGCTTGCAAGGCAGGTGCTCATGTCACTGAGCTATCCCTCCCCTGGCCCCAAGGAAGAATCTTAAAACCATTGAGGCATTTTTCTTTGAAAAAGTTTCAAAGCAAAAGGGAATTTTTAGGAAGTGAATGACACAAGACTCAGTCATGAAAGAAAGCAAAGATGAGGAAAATGAGAAACAGGCAAGTATAAAGATGGGAAGAAGGTAAGCACTGAGGGAAGAGACCTGAAATGTAAACTTAATAAGTCCAAGAAGGTACAGAGGGAAGGAGTCAAAAGAAACCAGTGAGTTCACAACTGAAGGTGAGACCACCAGAAGACAATTTTGCATCCCTGAATATAAGCTGAGACCTCGACTTACCGCGTCCCATCAGGGCCAACACCAGGAACACCAGCCCCTGTTTACTGACTAACTGCAGATGCTAACACCAGCCAACACAGATGCAACAACTACTCTCCTTATGGTCTGCCCTCCTACTCCAAAGTTTTCTCACCTTGCCATTATTCCACCTCTCTATACAGCCTATGCTTTTCTTTCCCAAGTCTTCATACTAAACATACTCCTAGCTCTAGGTTGATTAGATATTTTTCTAACTGCTATCTTGCTCTGCTGCTGGTAGCTGCAGATACTTGTCCCAGGACCAAATCCTTCGTGTGGCCAGCATCTCCAATGGTTAAATAAAACTTCCTATTTTAGAGATGGTGCAGGCACAGAGGTTTTTAGTTCAATAATACCAAAAAAGTATTTTCACAAAATTGGAGTTCACATGTAAAATGTACTTAGTAAGATTAAACATAAATGAATTGTCAAATTAATGTGATAAGACAGATTTTAGCTTTGGCAAGAAAAAGAAATCCAAAGTATCCAAATTAGAAATAAAATTATTTTACTTTCCAGATGATAGAATACCTTAAATATTCCACTAATAAATGAATTTAACAAACGTTTCAGGACATAAAATCAATTCACAGAAGGTAGTTGTATAACTATACACTAGCAATAAAAAAAACAGGAATAGGATTGCAAGTTTGAGTCCAGCATGGGAAACCTAGCCAGGCTGTATCTCAAAATATACAGGCTCTGGGTTTTATTTCTAGTGTGGGGGTAGGTGTGTGTATGAGAGACTGACTTTAGTTTAAAGTTTTAACAGATCTTTCATAGGCAGAATCTCATAATATTCACAGTATTTTAATTACAATACATTTATTTGGAAACAAATCTTTGGTACCACAATTTCGGAGGAGCAGGAGACAGGGAAAAGAGGGCAGAAGGAGAGATAATTACTTGTATTATGCTTTCTCTTCCAAAGTTCTGAATCTCTGTTAAGTTTAAACTCTGGAAATAAGGAGGAATACCATTTTTCCTACCTATGCAATGTGTTGATTAACTATTACTTATGAACCTACTTAGATGGCATACAAGAAACATCTTAAAGGGGAAATGTTAAGGAGTTTATCTCTTTCAATTACCCACTTATGAGAAACTAGGGAGATCAAAAAGAATAAAGTGAAATAGCAGCAGTAGATTTTGAGAAAATTACTATTCTTGTTGATTTCTTCTTCTCCTTCTTCTCCTTCTTCTCCTTCTTCTCCTTCTCCTTCTTCTCCTTCTCCTTCTCCTTCTCCTTCTCCTTCTCCTCCTTCTCCTCCTTCTCCTCCTTCTCCTCCTTCTCCTCCTTCTTCTTCTTCTTCTTCTTCTTCAAGAAAAGTTTCTCCTACCCAGGATGCCCTTGCACTACTATCCTCTTGGTAAGCTGCTGGAATGATATCTTCCAAGTAGGTTACCACAACATGCTTAATTTACCTGCTTTCAAATTTTCATTGACAATTTTATGGTTATGAAAGATAACTACAGGAAAAAAAAAGCTCAGATCACATTTTCAAAAGTTTGAAAAGAGTAACACCAACTCCAAATCACAAAGGAAATAGTAAAGATTAAAGTAGAAATACTTAAATTGGCAAGTAAAAAAATACAAGGAAACGATAATTACTTACAAAGATAAACAAAAAGCCTTACTCTAGCCTGACTCAGAAAAACAGTACACAGCAGCTAGCCAAACAGCTTGGCAGATTCAAGTGCCTGCAAGCAGGCACAGGGGCCAGGAGTTTGAGCCCTGGGCCTGCCCTGCCAGCCCACCCCTTGGGCACGCTGAGACAGCAATTGAGGCTGGGCATGGTGGCGCGCACCTGTAATCCCAGCTCTTGGGAGGCTGTAAACAGGCGGATCACTATGAGTCCAATCTAGTAGTGAGACCCTGAACACCCTGTAGATCCTTCCCTAAAATAAAAAACAAGTACACAAAGTATCAAAATTAAGAATGAAGATATTGTTATTGACTCACAGAAATGGCAATATAGTAAGTGAATATTAACAACAAATAATCAAAAATTATGACAGCAAATTAGATGAAATTGATAGATTCTATGAAAGCCAAATTATCAAAATTCATAGATTAAAAATCAGAAAAATCTGAACAGATTTATAACAAATGAAGAAGTCAAATCAGTAACTAAACATCTTCCCACAAAGAAAACCCCAGTCATAGTGGGTAACATTGGTGAATTCTGTCAAGTCTTACCAGAAAATTAAAGAGGTTGGGGAAGAAGTAAAGCAAGATAGAAAACTAGATTATTTTGCATACTTATGGCTAGATTTTATATCAATGGTGTACAAGAAAGGCGTACTGAGATTTATAAATAAAACCAAAACAAATATCATACTTTGCCTTATTTGAAAATATACCATTTAAAATTTTGCCAAATAATTTTTTTAAATAGCCTGTTCCCAACAGTATATATACTGATAAAAGTTTTAATATAGTTTTAAAATTTTATTTTTTTCTCAGGCCTTATTTGGTACTTGACAGCAGAATAAAATGTAATAAAAAATTTCTGAAAGGGAATTATGGTAGAAAAAAACTATTTTGAGGGTGAGGGCAAGGGCAAAGGCAAGGGGGGAGGGGAGGGGAGGGAAGGAGAGGACAGGGGAGGGGAAAGGGGAGAGGAGAAAAGGAGAGGGGAAGAAAGGGGAGGAAGAGACCACTAAAATGGATCATTCTGTTTGGGACTTTATAGATCATATCTTTTCTTAACAATAATCCTATAATCTCAGGGGCTAATACAGTTGAACAGATTTTTCAGTCAACACAGGTATATAGTAGCTCTTTTTTCTTAGTGTAGTTCCACCAGAATCAAAGCCTTCGAGTTTTCTGCTTGATTATCTATAGTACACATTCTTCTCTGATCTATTTCCTCAGCTCAGCAGCTTCTGTTCTTTGCTAAAGTTCTCTATAGTTAGAATACTTTTAGGAAAGAAGCCAAAGTTCTGCTAGCTCTTGTCCTTCACATAAACTTTTCTCTCAGGGATTACATGACTGAGATATTAACAGTACAGGGTCTGAAGTTCAGCTAGAGGGTCTGGTAGCATTGACTCTCATCTTGACTGGCTTGAGAACTAGAGATGAGTAAACTTCTGGGCAGTCTGGGTGGCTCAGGAAGTATGACCTCAGAGGGACAATAAAGTATTTGTTCCTTGATCCTTTCCTATATGGCTGCTCACAGCTTTTCTCTGCCATGTCCTTCCACCATCATGTTTCTGCCTTGGAGTTGGTAGAAGATGCACTGAAAACTCTGAAACAGAGCAGAAGAAAAACCCCTCCTTTCAGTTGTGTATGTTGTGCATTTTGTCCCAGCAATGGAAAGGTGATCAATACAACTGAGAAAACCCAGTACTGATTTACTTCAGCATAGTGGGACACCAACATGGGACATTACACTAGCAAGGCAGGTGCTTATGCTGCTGGGCTATCTCTCTGCATGATGTTTAATTTGCATTGTATGTGCTTCATTATTCAAATTGTATCTCAAAAAGATTCACCCTGTAGCTATTTTATATTCTGTATCCTTAGTAGCAGCTTGGAACGGTGCCAGGAAGAGCAAGTACTATTGCTTACTGGATGAATAAAATAGCTCATATTTATATACTGTTTGTGGTATAAACAATTTATTTATGTCCTTTACCCATTTAAGTGACTAAGGCCCAAGAAAACTGGTTGTTCCAACTGTTTTCAAGGTTACTCAAAAGTACTAAGTATGCTGCTTCCACACAAGTCTTATTACTGCGCAACGACATCACACTACGCAAAAGCACTTGGGAATGTTGCTTTACAGATGGAACACGCAACAGGCTCTGAGACGATGGTGATACTCCAAAGAAAGTTGTTTGAAAGATGACCACAAGAACTTTTAGGGCATTCCTACAGACATTATGTGATGGCGTTTGTAATAAACAAAACTTCTCCTTTTAAGGAGAAACTGGGGTGCACACCTTTATTCTGCACATGCCTTTTGCACAGAAAAAAAATCAACTGTTTCATGTTTTTGTTTTTTTTTTTTTTTTTTTACCATTTTTAGTCTTTTTAAAAAATCATATTACTGTAGCTGACAACTCATAAATGCTATCCCTACAGCAATGAATAACAAAAGTCAGAGTACATGAGGTAAGCCACTATAAATTTCAATGACTTTGCAAAATTAAGTCAGTAAACTGAATTCAGAAAAGCCTTTTAAATGTGCTAACCTGAAACAATTCATAAATACCTATTTCTTTAATGATATTAAGTTTCACATTCACACATCTGAAGGAATCAGATTTCTTTGACAATATAAAAAGGAAAATTTCAAAAGTTTTGAAACATTGACTTATAGGTAATTACTGGCTTACTAACATAAGCACTTTTTTTTTTTTTTGCAGACCCAGAGATTGAACTCAGGCCGGTGCACTTGCCAGGGAAGCGCTTATTCCACTAAGCTATCTCCCTGGCCCCAAGCCCTTCTATTTATCAGATTAATTTCTGAGTTTTAGAAGTACCTCTGTAGCCAGATGTAGTGGCACACAAAATGTTATCCTAGTATTTTGGGAGACTGAGGCAGGAGGACTGCAAGTTCAAGCCCAGACTGGGAAATATAGCAAAACCACGCACATCTTAACATAAAAACTTAGAAAAAGTGGGGGGCGGGGTGTGTGAAGGGGGTGGTGAGATAGCTCAGCAGACTAAGCACCTGTTTAGGCAAGTGCAGGGACTAGGGTTCAATCCCTGACACCACATGCCGCACCAGCCCTGCACACAGGTGCATTGAACCAGTGACAGAGTCCGGGTGTAGTGGCGCAGGCCCATAATCCCAGTGCTGGGGAGATTGCAAACAGGAGGATCACTATGAGTCCAAGCTGTGTAGTGAGACCTTGTACAAAATACAAATCAAAACAAACAAACAAACAAAAAAAAAAAAACACCTTAGAAAAGGGTTGGAAGATAGCTCAGGACCAGAAGCCTCCCACACACTCGAGTAGCTGTTACACTTAAAAACTGAAAATATTACATATACATTACTCATCACAGGAAAACTGGAAAATAAAAAAGGCAAAAACACTGTAACTAAAAAGTTACCAGAAATCCTAAATCTATCAATTTCAGATCACATGGTCTTTACATTGCTTATTTTACATAAAATATGAATGCAACATTAAGTAAAAACCAGTAACTTCTCTTTTGAAGTTATATGGCTTTTGGAAGAAACACTGAGATCCTAAAAGTAGTGAGTAACTTCATTAATAAACATTTTATACAAGACATAATGCCTGAAGCATTACATCACTAAATGAAGAGAATATAATCACAATTTTTAATAAATAACTCCAGCATCCTCAAAATATAAAGTACCTCAACAATTTTTACATATACAGTATACTTTGGTTCACAAACTTAACTTTTCCACAATTTTGGTCTCAGAATTCATTCTATGATTCAGGAATTCTGGTTGCAATCAGATATGAGGTATTACTGTAAGGCATGAGGCAAGATGTATTTCTGAGCAGTAAGACAGAAATATTACATATATAATTTCTTATTGGCTCCTATGTATGAGTAGGGCAAAAGAAATAGAAGGATAAAATAAAGAACCCAATAGTTGAAATAAGTGACTTTATATAATCTTCAAGAAATTAGCTTTTCCAACCTTGGATTCTTCATCTGTAAAATGTAAACCAGTCTCTCTCAATCTCTCTCTAACTCACAGCATAAGAGTAGATGTGATCTTAAAAGATACCAACATTTAAATATTTATTATTCTTTGTAAACAAATAGTGAAAGTATAGTATTATTCAAGGCCACAGACTACTTCTGGAAAAAAACTAAAATATAAATTGAGGATTTAGAGGTAAGCCATAGTGCACATAATAAATACTTTGTACATTCTCTAAGTGGCCTACATCATAATAATAAATGACAGCTTTTGAAGTCACTATAAACATTTAAATGAATTCATCTCTGAAAAAGCAGCACAGTGCCTTCTGCTAGAATGTGCTCAACACTAAACTGAGGCTAGTGTGCTACAATGGGGATGGCAGTGTAATTACGCGACGAGCAATGAAGGAACACGCAAAGAACAAAGAACAATCTCGACATGCTGCTAAGAATGTCTGGCATCTAGGAAAGATGAATACAACCTGTCACTGCAAAATTAATCACACTTTTTCCCTCAGGTTCTTTCTGCTTTTCTCTGCTAACAGACAATGTATTTAATGAATAAAGATTATTATTTTTAGTGAAATACATCTTATACCAAGAGTGCCGGTATAAACTGTCTTCTATTTCTGACATGGAAAGTTACGGTATGTTAGAGAAGAGGTGTTTAAGAAGAAATCTACAGCATGAGAAACCTGAGATACAATCTTATTTACTGCTGTGTGTGTGTGTAGGGGGATTAAATGGGGATTGAACCCAGGGCCTTTGCACTGAACTATATCCCCCGACTCCTTTTTATTTTTTATTGTGAGACAGAGATTAACTAAATAAGTTGCCAAGGTGGGGCTTGAACTTGTGATCCTCTTTTCTAAGCCTCCCAGAGTGCTGGGATTACAGAAATCCAACAAAGTGCCTGGCTAAGAAACATTTAAAAAAATGCTTTACCAACTAAGATTTTAAAAAGTATGCTAAAATACATATTAGATTTAAAATTCTACAATTCTAAATCTTAAGTATACATTCCAATCTTCTATGAAACATATGAACCACCAAACTCCACTCAATTGCATACTCTTTAAAGGCAGGGAT
Source organism: Octodon degus (assembly GCF_000260255.1). Lineage (NCBI taxonomy): Eukaryota > Metazoa > Chordata > Mammalia > Rodentia > Octodontidae > Octodon > Octodon degus. Next base: position 2,702,336 of record NW_004524609.1, on the reverse strand, counting down.
GGTAGAATAATCTTAGAACAGTGCTTTTGAGAATGATATACACAGACCCAGCCCAAGTCCAGGCCCGACGAGTGTGTGGGACAGCTTCCGTGCTCCCCTGAATCCGCTGGACCCTGCCGGACCCAGCCCAAGCCCAGAGTGTGAGTGAGACCTTGAGCCATGCTCTCGGGACCCCGCCAGATGCAGCCCAAGCCCATGACCGCCGAGTGTGTGGGAGAGCTTCTATGTTCCCCTTTGCCCGCTAGATCCCTCCAGACCCAGCCCAGGCCCACTTGTGAGTGAGTCCTTCTGTCCTGCTCCAGACCTAGTCTTTCTGAACCCCTCCAGACCTAGCCCAGGCCTGGGATACAGGCCTGGGGTGAAACTCTGCAGCTGAAGTCCCTGCAGAGAGGCTAGGGGCCAGAACCACCCAGCTAATCCAGGAGTAGAACATCTTGGCAGAAGGGTCACAACAGGTTCACTTCCAAGGGGTGCAGCAGGAAGAAGCTGAGCACAGCAGCCAGACCCAAGCCTGGCACAGCCAGATGAATTCAAACTTCACAGATCTGTACCCCAATTTCAGTAGGTGCTAAGGTTATAACTTCACCAAAGCTCTACACCAAATGTCAGAGGACAGTGCTATACAAAATAACAAAGAGAAGGAGCAAAATGGAATCTCAGGCTTTGAGGCCAACCAGAACAAGTGCAGAAGACACTAGCACAGAAGAAATTGGGAATCACACAGATGAAATGTCTGAATTAGGAGTGTGTGAAGTAAAGGAACAACTGCAGAAAGGTATAGAGGAACTCAGATCAGAAATAACCTCTGAAATAAAAAAAAAATCTCTGAATTAGTACTGTCTGAAGTAAAGAATCAAATGCAGAAACATATAGAGGAAATCAGATCAGAAATAATCTCTGAAGTAAAAAAAGAAAGGATAACTATAATGAAAGAATAAATGCTTCTCAAGAAGACACTGAGAGGGGTGGTGAATGAAAGCAAGAGACAGGAAAGGAATATTGTGGGACTGTCCTGCTTCAAGGTTGAATATGGTTAGATTATTGGACTTATGTGTAAACATAAGAAGTATATAATTCTTTATGCCTATTTTTAAAATATATTCTAATTTCTAAATGTTTTTTATTATATTCTGTAGGGACTTAAAGTTTAACATATCAATACTTGATGAAAAATACCTGTTCCATGTTATGCCTAAGATGTTTAATATTCAGACAGAAAGTGAGATTAAGTTTAACAGCCTAAGTTGTATGGTAATAACAAACTTGTGTTCTGGATGGTTAACAACCTAAGTTTGCAGACCAAAATTAGAGAAAAAGGAGGGCTGCAAGGACAGCCCTCATTTTGGCCCTAGCCTTCCAAGGTCAATTAAGACTCAGGACATATGAGAACTTGTACCGTGACGTCATGTAACTCGGTAGTGTCCTAAATTTTCTGATCAAGGAGATTATGGGGCCAAAGAGGAAAGTGATCGATGATGTAGAGTGTGCCTAAGGAGAGTCACATGGAGGGAAAACATTCTCTCAGGCTTTCACAGAGAGCACATTGGCCAAGCAAAAAAAAAAAAAAAAAAAAAAAAAAAAAAAAAAGACTTTTCCCTTTTATTTAGTTATCAATATGGGTGATACTGACAAAGGTTCTGCAATCTGAGGTACAGGATCTCAGGATAAATCCTGAGGGGATTTCACTGACCTTATCAGACCCAAAAGCTACAACTCTTGTTGCATAGGTCCTGCTTTACCTTGGTCTTAACCATACAGCAGAAAAGTATAAAAATGAAATATAAGAAGTAAAGCCATACTGTTATGTTGAGCTGTAGGGGACTCAGGTCAACAATTTCTGACATTGCCAGTCAAGCGAAAGACCCAATACTATTATGGGCTACTGGACTCTTTTAGAATATTTTGCTGAGTTTACACACCTATAATATTCAAATAACGGAACTTAACAAAAAAAGGGGACACAGGTGAATGTCCATTTTGTATCTGTGTATTCAAAGTGGTTAGGATAGATATATAGTTACATTCTCTTAATGAATAGAGGGATTTGTTCTAATGGTGTTCGTAAATAGGATATCAAGTCCGCATCTTGTACAGCAATTAACCACTAGGAAGACTGTATGCAGTGTGTTAATTATTGAAACTGTCCTACCAATTTGATTTGAAGCTGTCTCATTGCTATTTGTTTCTCAATAAAATTATGGAAGAAAAAGAAGACATTGAGGATGATATATAATGTACTCACATTGCTGTTACCCATTTTACTTAGGAAAAAAAAGACTTCTCCCTTTTATTTAGTTATCAATAATGCCAGAGAACATGCTAAGAAGGATGACATAAAATTCCTTGAGAAAAAGTTTTATATATATTTAGAAACTGAGAAATGCACTTGGAAGGCCAGGGAGATAGCTTGGTGGGCTAAGTGCCTGCCTGGCAGATGCAAGGACCTGGGATTGATCACCCTGTACCACATGCAGTGCTGGCCCTTGACGAGCCAGCCACTGAAAGCAGGAGTGGTGGTGCATGCCTGCAATCCCAGCTCTGGGGAGGCTGAGACAGGAGGATCACTGCAAGTCTAAGCTGCATACAGAGACCCTGTACCAAATAAGAAAGAAAGAAATACACTGTGATGGCTAAATCATGTATATAACTGTCAGCTATTCTTTAATGGAAACAACAAACTGATTTCTACAATGCAAGGTCTCAAGTTAACATAGCGATAAAGTAATAATTACTGGAAGATTATATGAGGCCTTTACTTTTTTGAAGACAATCATAACCAATCAAATGGCAAGAGAAACTGTTAAAACCTATATAAATATCAACACTGTGCCAATTCTACAATGAAATTCTGTAAGGATAGGTTAAAATAATACGTACAGTTAACAACTAATTATGTATTTCAGAACACCTTAAGTAGAAAGGATTTTGAATGTTGCCAACATAGGGAAATGATGCACTGGGTAACAAATATTCCAACCATCACATATCATATACAAGTACTGAAATATATATATTCTATATTCCTTATGTTCCATATATTCAATATTGAAGTATATATTCCAACTATTACACATTATACATAATATGTATTATAAGATATATGTAAGTACTGAATAATCATACTTAATTCTATAAATGTGTAATTATTCTATGTCAATTTTAAAATGTTTTAAAAGAATATATTAAGAACAAATTAATTCTTTGGGTCTTGTGGACAAAAATGACTTATTGAGACATTTTTAAAGATTAAGTGTGGAGACCAAATCTTCTCGCTTCTTTTTGGAATGTAGAGTTGCTACCAATAAGGGACTCACAATAGAGAACACTGAGTAATTCTAACCCTATGAGTAAAGAATCATATTTCTCTGACCTTAGAATATTTGTCAGAAATTACCAGTCTCTGGGTCGGCAACACAGCTCAGCAGACTAAGTACCTACTCAGGCAAACACAGGGACCGGGGTTGGATCCCTGGCACCACATGCCTCACCAGCCCTACTCTAGGACACGCTGAGCCAGCAACTGAGACCAGGCATGGTGGCCCACACCTGTAATCCCAGTGTTGGGAGGCTTGAAAACAGGAGGATCACTAATAGTCTGATCTGCATAGTGAGACCCTGCACAAAATCGATAATAATAATAATAATAATAATAATAATAAATCACCAGTCTCTGTAAGACAACAGGTTGCTTTACAATCTTTCTAAAACCATGGTATCATCTGGCTTGGAGAAAACAATAAAGAAAATAAGTAGATTGATAACTGGCGAGAAAACAAGGTTATACAAAGGTGAGTTTCCTTCCCTAGTGAGAAGTAACCCCCATCCCCTAACCCCCACACATATAAATAAAACTAGCTGGAGGAACAGAATAGCATTATGCCAGAAAAGCTCTAATTTAGAGGTAAGAGCAGAGACTGTTTTATTCTGGCTTTCCTCAAATACACAGAACATTAAATATTGTTGCCTTACTCTTCTTGGTTGTATGGTAGTAAGGAGGGTGACCTGCAGATACTCAAAACATAGACACTGGTGTGACTTAAAGGTTTTCCATAAATCTGCCAACCCTAGTTTTTAAACCAAGTAAAAAATATTGTTCTGCTTACCATATTACTTTCTAGAATGGAAGCTAAAAAACAAATATATTTTTTCTTGGGAGTTCTGTCATTCTAATGTATTTCACTGAATTATGGAAAAGGAAAAACAAGCAAGGTTATTTTATAAAAGCATGTAACAGGTACAGAACAACAACATCTGCTTTTATAAAATTTAGCACTAATGCTCAATGTCAATCCCCAAATATACAAATATTTTTATGGCTAGAAATAATAAGTTGAGAAACTATCAGTATTTATGAAAGACAAATTTTAAAAATACTACTGAGGAAGTTGTGTTTTCTAAAGCAGTACAAGTAAGTTTCTATCATTAGAGCTATCTCATCACTAACAACTATAAGTCCTGCAGAAAATACAAAACCAAATACCTCAAAATTCGAGATTAAATGCAAGTAGATGAATTCTGGAGGGGACTGAAAACTGCAAGAAAACTGAATTTGGATGAACGTCCCATTTGCATGGAATTGTAAAATGCCAACAAAAAACATATGCTTTTCCTAGTCAGAGATTATTTTAGTGAAGCAAATGAACAATAATGTCAGTCAACTCAAACCTTTTTGTTTGACGTGAGCAGCTATATCCTGTTATTTATCATGGATCCTAAGTACACAAATGTTATACGTTTATTCCATATCATCCTTATGTTGTATATTTGATCTCCATATTCTTTCATCCTACATATTTGCTTCTTTATCTCCTCTAACCTCCACCTCCCTACTCATCCCCATAAGAACTTCTATTCAGCATCTATGCTCAAATGTTTTCTTTTAACATTCCACATAAAGTGAAACCATGTAATACTTTTCTTACATTCCACTGTAGTTGGAAAAAACGTAATACGATTTTAATCTTTTTAGAGTTAGGAATTATTCTATGATCTAATGTGATCTGAAAAAAATAAGAATTTGAATGACAGTATATAATTACATAGTACATGCATACATATGACCTGGGTGTTAAGAATGATCAGTGTGCTTTTAAAATACGTATATTGTAAGTAATTGTAAGTAATGGTATAGTTTTATAGTGCATGCATACACATATATGCATACACACAAAGACAACAAATACATATTAATACATATATATCTATAATTAGACTATAATTTAAAATGAAGTAGATGGTAAATTAGAAGATAAATGAATGGAAGTTATCTATACAGAAGATACAGAGGAAAACTACATTTTTTTAATAAAAAGATTTTTTTTTAAAAAAAAGGGAAACTAATGGTCTTTGAGATGTTTCCAAAGGTTTGACATATGAATAATTACAGTGAAAAGAAAGAAAGAAAGAAAGAAAGAAAGAAAGAAAGAAAGAAAGAAAGAGCAGGAAGAATTTTGGATAAAGGCTAAATAGCTATTAAAGTTGGCAAAAGATACATTTAGAGAAACCCAGAAACTGTGTGTGTGATAAATATAAACAGAATTGTACTAAGCCTGTCAGGAACGGAACACAAAGAAAAAATGTGGGCCAGGGTTATCTCAATGGCAAAGTACCTGTACAGAATATACATGACTATTCTGTTTTTTGAGATGATGTCTTGCTCTGCCTTTAAAGGGTATCTTAAAGGCCCCAAAGAACTCATCTTCCTTATTTCCCATTAATGTAAAATATTATGGAATTAAACTATAATTTTCAATGGTTTCTAACTTATTGGAAAGATGCTACTTGTAAATTATTCTGGAGGAAAATAATTTATTAATCAAATTTATTATGCCAATAATATTATATAGAAATACGTAATATGAGAATCATCTTGTTATACCTCAAAATTTGAATAGTATCTCACTTGATAAATGAATCTTCTCTATGTCGTTTAGTTAGCCGATAAATTCACTGGGCCAAATGTGACCATCTATCTTTTTTATATCTTGAGAGCTAAGAATAATCACTATATTTTAAAAATACACTGTAAATAGTTATATAAATAACTACATAACATCCATGGTCTTGCCTGTTAGCCATTCAAGCCCAAATTATTTACTACCCATTCTTAAAAAAAAAAAAAGAAGTCCAGGTGGCTGAGGCAGAAAGACTGTGAGTTCAAGGCCAATCTAAACCACATAGCAAGTTCCTATCTCAAACAAACAAAAAACAAAGAGGAAAACCAGTCTGTAGAGCTGCTTGGTGGGACATGCCCCTGACCCCGGCCACCGTGATCAGATGGGCAGGAGGGCCTGCCAGGGTAACACCACACAGTCTATTAGCACAAGGAAGCTTGCTCATCCTGCCATAGATGACCAACGTAGTGCAACTGCTACAACTGATAATTAACATCAGAAAATCAGGCTTATCTTATATCCCTTTTCTTATTTTGCTTTATTTATGGAATAAAACTTGCCACTTTAGCAAGTATTATCAGGCATAATAAAGTCAAAGACAGAAGAGTAGCGAGAAGCAAACAAATCAGCCTCGCTGTGCCTGGGAGTCCATACATTGGAATACAGCAACATGAGAAAGGTAATAGAGAAGGAGGTTTTGGGGATTCAACAAGGATCTAAAGCAAGAGTTGGAGCCCACAGAAGAGTGAAAAAGGAGGAGTAAATGGTGCCTTCCCATGCACTCTTCTAAATTCAGCTATCACAGAACAGAGTAACAGTGTAGTCCCATTTTGGAGGGGGAGCAGCTAGACCTGGGACTCAACAGCTGCCATGGTTGGTTCCCCCTCAGGGTCTCAGGGTCACAGTGAGGTGCAGCCATAGGAGACACTCAGGATCAGGGAACTGAATTCAAGCTGGTGAAGGCACCTGGAGTGTTGAGGTCTGAATAAGTTGGTTCTTAGCCTCACAGCCACAGACCAGGATCAGCCCAAACCTCAGCGGAGTTGAAAGAAGACTTGCTGTGATTATCCATCACATTGCTGTAATTCTACTGCAGGCTTGTTAGGATCAACCAACACTGATCTGGGTTCTATATGAGCCTTTTCTCTTCCAGTGATAACAGAGACAGCCCCAGAGGTGGACATTATTTTACCTCTTTCCCTTTTTATCCTTTTCTTGAATGTTTGTCCTTGTTTTTATGAGTGTGAACATTTTTCTAGTTTAGTTTGTTGTTCTGCTGGGTTTTGTTTGTTTCTTCTTTCTTTCTTTACATCATTTCTTCTTCACCAGTTTCCCAAAACTTTCATAATCATTTGCCCTGAAACCGTCATTCTCATTCTCTCTCTCTCTCTCTCTCTCTCTCTCTCTCTCTCTCTCTCTCTCTGTGCCAGGGATTGAACTCAGGACCTTGTGCCTGCAGGCAAGCATTTATTCTACTGAACTATCTCCCCAGCCCTCTTATTTCTTTCTCTTATTTCTCAATTTTTTTCTGCTCATTCCTTTTAGATGTTCTCCTCTGATGATAAAAATTCTGGGGGCCAGGGAGATGGCTCAGTAGAATAAACACTTCCCTGGCAAGTGCAAGGTCCTGAATTCAATCCCCGGTTCCACCGAAAAAATTAAAAAATGAAAAAAAAAATAAAAATTCTGTATCAAGGGAATATTTACTGTGAACAATTCTCTGGTTACATTTTGTTATATAGCTACAAATCTTGTTCATACAGTTAAAGGTGTGAAATTCACAGTTACTAGAAAATTTAAAAATCAATAGAAAAATTGTCATTTTCTACGCTGTGCTTAATGCTATTACTATATTACTTCAGCCAAGGATACATCCTTGTCCTCATCACTGTACTTCCTTGTAGGCCAAGACTGAGATTGCCTGAGGGCCATAAAAACAACTATACATCAGTACCAAAGGATCAAAGGCTAGGCCAAATAGGCAACAACTTCTCATTCTCAATAAACTGAAAAGACATGATCTTGCACTATACTACAGCAAAAACAAGCTACACCGAGAAGACATCTCAGATAAGCTGTCATTTGTAAGGAGTTACTGATACTAGCCATAAAGCTGTCTATCATAAGCAATTTGCAAGAATCAACACAGAAATTAAACTTTAAAAAATGAAGAAAGATAGAAAATGAGAAGACACAGAAGCAAGCTGCAACCTCAGACTTCCAGCTTTCTGAAAGTCAACCCAGGAGGTGGTGAAGTGGAACAATTTGAAAGTCAACCACCTCAACGCTCAGAAACAGTAACAGCAAAAGTTATAAAGCAGGTGAGTAAGGCCCTAGACAAAATAAATCAGAAAGAATTTCTCAGATGAATACCATACTGAAAGACACAGCTAGGAAATCTAGAGTAGATGCAGATAAAGAAATAGAGGAGTTTAGGAAAATGATGGAAACCAAGAAAAATAAAAAAAAAAACAGAATCCACGAAACAGATTAAAAGATAGATTAAAATTTATATTGGTCTCCACTGCTGGTGGGAATGTAGACTGGTGCAACCATTATGGAAATCAGTGTGGAGACTACTTAAAAAAGTTGGACTGGAAATCCCATTCAAACCAGCTATCCCTCTACGGGGAATTTTCCCGGAGGAACTGAAAACATCATATCATAGCGATATATGTATACCTATGTTTATAGCAGCACAATTTGTGACAGCCAAATCTTGGAAACAACCAAGGTGCCCATCACCTGAAGAATGGATGAAAAGATGTGGTATTTTTATACAATGGAGTATTACTCAGCTATAAAGAATGATAAACTTGAAGCCTTCATATTTAAGTGGATGGCACTTGAAGATAAAGTCGTAAGTGAAATAAACCGGAACCACATGTGTAAATACATATAGTCTCCCTAATAATAAGAACTCAAAAGAAGAAATACAAATAGAAAGGTATAACAATTAAAAGGAAAGTGAGAACTTGAGGATTAGACAACAAAAAGAGGGCAAGGAGAAAAGCTAGGAAACATGACAGGGGCAAGGCCATACATTTATACGTACAAGATGGGTAAGGCAAGGATCCTGAGAACTATCAGCAAGTTGTTGAATCTAACAGCTACTGAGTGAGATTCTCACCCTGACTAACTATATATGCTGATACCTGTGAACTGAGCATCTGCACCGAAGATAGCAATGTGTAATAGTGGGGTCATGCTTGGAGTGCCTGTCATTCTGGTCTTCTAAATATGTGCTGCTTGTCATGACACACCAATTATGGCCAGACTGTATCTCAAGTAAATGTTTTTGTTTTTCTTTTAAAAGATGTTTGATATTCAGACGGATAGGTTTAACACACCTGCATATGCTGTAGGGCAACAGTAAGCTTCTCTTCTGGAGGGTTAACAATCTAAGTTTGCAGACCAAAAATTAGGGGGAAAGAAAGCTGCAAGGACAGCCAACATTTTGGCCTCAGCCTTTCATGGTCAGTAAGGACTCAGGACATAGAAGAACTTGTACTGTAACATCATGTAAATCAGTTGTGTCCCAAATTTTCTGATTAAGGAGATTATGGGGCCACAGAGGAATGTGATCGATGATGTAGTGCATGTCTAAGGAGAGTCAGTCACATGGAGAGAAAACATTCTCTCAGGCTTTCTCAGAGAGCAGACTGGTCAAGCAATGGCTGTGACTCATCCACATGGCTGACACTGATAAAGGATCTACAAGGTGTGGTACAGGGTTTCAGGATAAGTCCTGAGGGGACTTGACTGGCCGTGTCAGATACAAAAGTTACATTTTTTTGTTACATAAGTCTTGCTTTATCTTGGTCTTAATCATCCAGCAGAAAAGTGTAGGAATGAGGTATGAAAAGTAAAGCCATGTTAATATGCTGAGCTGTGGAAGGCTCACGTCATCAGATTCAGACATTGCCAGTCCTGTGGATAACCCACTAGTATTGTGGAGTACTGGACTATCTTGGAATATTTTGCTGAATTCATGCACCTACAATATTTGGATGGCAATGGAATACCCATCTCTGACAAAACTGAAAAAAGGTAATTTAAAGGAAAGACAATTTTGTATCTATGTATACAAAATGGTTAATAGCTACTTTCTCCTAATTCAATAAGAAGAAAGATCTCTACTAATAGTGTTTGGACAGTATATGATGTCTGCATCTTGTGCTATGAATGACTACTACAAAGACAACAATATTCAATGTATTAATTATTGTAACTCTACCAACCTGTTTTTTTTTTTAAATCAAAATGTTTTTATTTAATAATATACATTGTAAAGGCTCAACCAGAGACTTAATTTAAAAAACAAACAAAACAAAAACACCACAGCTCAAGACACAGTGTCTTACACAGAAATCAAGGATAGGACAGACTAAAGAAGTAAAGACACGAGAAAAGGCTGGTCAGCTGAGGTCAGGGCTCTTGGCTAGACACTTGCTTTGAATAAGTTTCTTGCAGGTACTTCTTAAAAGCTGTGGGATTTTTCCAGAGCTCTGCAGCATGTGTGTTCAAAGGACTATCAATGTTGGGTTCTCCTAGCAGGCTCTGGATGGATAGTAGGATGGTCCTGATGTCATACAAGGCTGACCATTTGTCCTTGAGGATGTCCAGGCAGATGTTACCCTGGGTGTCCACATTGGGGTGGTAGCAGGGAGTGAGGAACTTCACTGTGGGAGCGTTGTAAGGGTAGCCACTGGGGAACTCCAGGGAGAGCTTATACCTCAGGTCTTCATACACTGTGCCAGCTGCTCCATGGATGGTCCCTATCCATTTGAAAAGGTTGTCTGACTCCGGAAAGGCAGAAATTCCTTTGTCACCAGACATCATGAGGGTCACCAGCTCCTGCTGTAACCTCTTGCCCACAGGGCCCCGGGCTGCGCCAACACTGGGCTTGGCTCCTTTGTGGGCGGCAGTAATGCTAGGGGCGGCGGGGTCGTGGTTTTGGGAGGCCATGAGGACAGGGCCAGCTGAGATGTGAACTCGGAGAACAGCACCAAAAGCGCCTACCAACCTGTTTTGAAGCTGTCACATTGCAACCTTTTTCTCAACAAAATTAATTTAAAAAAGGGGGGAGATACAAATGAACGACCATTTTGTAGCTGTATATTCAAAACAGAATATATATACAGCTGCATTCTCTTAATTCGATGAACAGAGAGATTTGTTGTAATAGTGTTTGTGGACAGGATATCATGTCTGCATCTTGTACAATGAATAACCACTAAGACAACAATATGCAATGTATTAATTACTGAAACTGTGCTAGTAATCGGTTTTGAAACTGTCTCATTGCTATTTGCTTCTCAATAAAATCATTAAAAATAATAAAAAATAAAAAAAATAAAAAATATAACCTAACAAGTAAAATGACTTCCCTTTTAACCAAGATTAAAGGCAGAAAGTACAGAGGACAGAAGAATAAAGGCACAGTAAATAAATAGGATCTTGGAATTACAGTATCATTATTTAATATTATCAACAACTATTACTGGACACTGTCCTAGAGGCTGTCTCTTCCCTGTAAAAAATCATTTTACTCCTTACACTGTGCCTATTGGTATATCTTGGTCTCTCTCCTCCCACCCCCAGGGTCTCACTTTGTAATGCAGACTAGCAACTAACTCACTATGTACCCAACCTCATGGTGATCCTCCTGCATCACCCTCCAGAGTGCTGGGATTACATCTGTGTATCACCATGCCTGGCTGGTTTATTCATTTCATAGATGAAGAAAGTAAAGAACACAGAAGATATATATATATATGGTTCAGTGTTGTGTTTTTTTTTGACAGGGACTCACTATGTAGTTCAGACTCTGTTTTTAAACTCACTGTAACCCAGGCTTGCCTTGAATTTAGCTACCTACCTCAGACTTCCAAGTGCTGGTATTATAGGTGTGTACCACCAAGCCTGGCTCACAAGAGATTATATAAAAACTTCCCAATGTCCTGCAACATATCATATTGTAGGATTTAATGTAAAAGTCTTCTGCTTTATCTTAATATAAAAATGAAACTGTCATAGATGGCTTTAATCAGACTGAGGTAAAGATCATCTATTCTGATTTTCTGTAGGATTGTCATGAATGAATGTCGGACTTTGTCAAAAGCTTCTTCTGCTATCTATTGAGATAATTAGGTGTTTCTTTGTCCTTGGCTCTGTTAATACCATATATTACACTTACTGATTTGCATATGTTGAAGCATGCCTGCATTCCTGGGCTGAATCCCACTTGCTTATGGTGTATATAGTCCTCTTGATAATTTGCGGGGTTCTTTTTGCTAGTATCTTATTGGGATTTTTACATCTATGTTTATTAGGGAGATTGGCCAATGGTTCTCTTTTTGATTGGGTCTGTGTGTGGTTTTGCTATCAGGGTAATACTTGCTTCCAGAAATGAGTTAGGGAAAACTGCTTTCCTTTCAGAGAGAGAGAGAGAGAGAGAGAGAATGAATAAGAGTGAGAATAAGTATTTATTGAGTTGACAAGGTGAAACGGAAAAAGAGAAATTTATTTTATCTCTACATATGACTCTGCATCATAGATAGTAAAAATGCCTAGAACTCCAAAAAAGTCTTTAGCTATGAATTTCTCATTATATACTTCCTTCTCTCATATCTACTCCCAGAAGATTTTTCTTTTTCTTTCTTTCTTTTTTTTTAAGTACTGGGGATCAAACTCAGGACCTTGCACTTGCCAGGCAGGTGCTTATGCCACTGAGATATACCCCCAGGCCTCCTACTAGTTTTTTGTAGTTTCTTTCTCTCTCAGGGAAGGATTTGAACTACTGTTTAGGAAAGCAAAAAGCAGAATCATTTTACAACAAGTTCATTGTCCTCTATGGTTCTGTATACAAATTTGATAAGCGTTCTTAAATAGTTTCTAAAAATATTATAAACCTCAGCTCTGTAAAAGTTAATTTATGCCATCTGGGTTCACTCCATATCTTTTATTGCTATTCATATTCTGTCTCTTTCCATCTCTCTACATGCATCTGTGTCTCTTTTTCTCTACTACTGGGGAACTGAACCCAAAGCCTTTGTACTTAGCTAAGGCCTCAGCCCCAGCACTCCTTTTTTTGAGATAAGGGTCTTCTACTTCTGCCTCATCCTCCCAGAATGCTGGGACTACAGATATGATTTTAAATTACTACTTGTTAAGTTTTACTTTTAGATCCTGGAGAATTAAAATAAAATCCTATGTTGGAATAATGATCTCTTATGCCTAAATTGTTTAACAGTTAACCTGATCAAGTCTTCCTTTCTCCACTTAGAACAATAATGAATGCAAAGTACTAATGAAAACATAAAATGACCAAAAATATAAAAAGATAGTAAATGTCACTACAAATGCAGTAAATGTTCACAAAAATTTACTTCTTTTTTTCCTATTCAATTATCACTTTTAAGAATTATAGACACCTACAGTTTTAACTACTTTTTTTTTCTTTAAGTACAACTTTCAAACTGTTTAACAAGTTTAACAAGTTATTTATTTTTAAAGTGATAAAATCACATTTAATCAATGGTATCTACTTATTTACCTTTGCTTCCTTCTCTCAAAATCAGCTGTCCCTCTCATCTTATTTTTACTGATAAGGTCATTGATTCCCATTCTTAAAAAATTAAATCATCTGTGATGTATCTTTCATAATTTTGGTTTCTATAACTGGTCAGTAAACTTTCTTCAAAATCATTTTGTCAGTAATATTGTGGGACTGTCCTGCTTCAAGGTTATATGTGGTGAGATTTTTGGATTTATGTGTAAACATAAGAAGTATATAATTCTTTATGCCTATTTTTAAAATATATTCTAATTTTTAAATTTTTTTTATCATTTTCTGTAGGGACTTAAGTTCAATGTATCAATACTTGATGAAAAATACCTGTTCCATATTATGCCTAAGATGTTTGCTATGCAGACAGATAGTGAGGTTAAGCTTAACAGCCTAAGTTGTATGGTAATAACAATAAGCTTGTCTTCTGGATGGTTAACAACCTAAGTTTGCAGACCAAAATTAGAGAAAAAGAAGGGCTGCAAGGAAAGCCAACATTTTGGCCCTAGCCTTCCAAGGTCAATTAAGACTCAGGACATATGAGAACTTGTACTGTAACGTCATGTAACTCGGTAGTGTCCCAAATTTTCCGATCAAGGAGATTATGGGGCCAAAGAGGAAAGTGATCGATGATGTAGAGTGTGCCTAAGGAGAGTCACTTGGAGAGAAAACATTCTCTCAGGCTTTCACAGACAGCACACTGGCCAAGCAATGGCTGTGACTCTTCCACATGGCTGACACTGACAAAGGTTCTACAATCTGAGGTACAGGATCTCAGGATAAATCCTGAGGGGATTTCACTGACCTTATCAGACCCAAAAGCTACAACTCTTGTTGGATAGGTCCTGCGTTACCTTGGTCTTAACCATATAGCAGAAAAGTATAAAAACGAAATATAAGAAGTAAAGCCATGGTGTTATGTTGAGCTGTAGGGGACTCAGGTCAACAATTTCTGACATTGCCAGTCAAGCGAAAGACCCAATACTATTATGGACTACTGAACTCTTTTAGATTATTTTGCTGTTAACACACCTTTAATATTCAAATAACAGAACTTAACAAAAAAAGGGTATACAGATGAATATCCATTTTGTATCTGTGTATTCAAAGTGGTTTGGATAGATATATAGTTACATTCTCTTAATGAATAGAGTGATTTGTTCTAATGGTGTTTGTAGATAGGATATCATGTCTGCATCTTGTATAGCAATTAACCACTGGGAGGAATGTATGCAATGTGTTAATTATTGAAACTGTCCTACCAATTTGATTTGAAACTGTCTCATTGCTATTTGTTTATCAATAAAATTATGGAAAAAAATCATTTTCTCTTTGTAGCTTCCACACTGCTACCACCTTATTTTATCCTTGTCTCAAAGGCCTATTCAACCTAGTGTTAGTTTTCTCCTTCACAGTATCCACTCAAGCAACTTCTGCTCCAGACAAACTGATGTGTTTCCCACTTAATACATCTTGTATTTTCTTACTTCCAGCTTATATTTCCAGTCACTTATTATTTTACATTCTAATCCACATAACAAATACATTTAGTACATTTTTTTCCTTCTACTTAATAAAAACACCCAGAAACAACACCTTTCACAATAGCATCCCAAAACCAAAATACTTAGGAATCAATCTAACAATAGATGTAAAAAACCTCTACAATAAAAACTACATTATTCAGAAACAGGAGATTGATTGAAGAGAATATCAGAAAAATGGAAACATATTCCTTGCTCTTGGGTTGAAAACCGATATAGTGAAAATGGCCA
This sequence comes from Octodon degus, assembly GCF_000260255.1. Classification (NCBI taxonomy): domain Eukaryota; kingdom Metazoa; phylum Chordata; class Mammalia; order Rodentia; family Octodontidae; genus Octodon; species Octodon degus. The sequence goes on along the minus strand of NW_004524609.1, from coordinate 2,687,097 downwards.
TAGTTCCAAAACTGTTACACAGATTTAATGCAATTTCAATAAAAATTCCAGTTCTTACAGAGAGAGAAGAATCTTAAAACTCATGTGGAACTTCAGAAGAGACCTAGAATACCAATGGCAATTCTGAGCAACAAAGGCAAGGCTGGAGGTATCACAATCCCCAACTTGAAATTATACTACAAAGTTAATGAGCTAAAACAGCACGGTATTGGGGGAAAACAGCCACCACCACCAAAAGACCTAAAGATGAATGGAACTGATTAGCGGATGCAGAAACGACTCCAGGATACTCAGCCACCTTAACTATGACAAAGGTACCAAACACATTCCCTGGAAGAAAGATAGCCTCTTTAATAAAGGGTGCTGGAAAAACTGGCTTTGTACATGCCAAAGATTAAAAACAGACCCATATCTTTCACATGCACTAAACTCAAAATGTATAAAACATCTACATATTGAACAGAAATATTCAATAATAAAGCTTCTGGAAGGTAGGATAGGTAAAATTCTTGAAGATATTGGTGTTTTCAAGACTTTATCAATAAAAGGCCCCTGCTCAGGAACTATCTCAAAGAAACAACTGGGATCTCATCTTCTTAGAAGACTTTTGCACAGCAACAGAAACCACCAACAGAGTGAAGAGACAACAGACAGTGGGAAAAACATTTGCCAGCAGGTCCTCAAAGATTACTATGGAGAACATACAAAGAACTCAAAAATAAGACCTTCCAAATTTAAAGACCCAATCCAAAAATGGGCATCTGAAAAAGAGTTTACACTTTTCAGATGAAGAAATACAAGCAACAAATAAATATATGGAAAAAATGTTTAACATCACTGGTCTTTTGAAATATGCAAATTAAAACAATGCTGAGATTCCATCTCTCCCTAGAAAGAATGGCTATTACTAAGAAATTAACCAATAACAACTGCTTGAGGGGCAGTGGGGAAAAAGAAACCCCTCTCTCTACTTTGACAGGAGCATAGACTGGTACAACCACTGTGGAAATCAGTGTGAAGATTCCTCAAAAAACTAGGATTAGGGGTTTCTTCCTAGAAGAATTAAAAACATTGTAACAAAAAAATTGTAACAACAATATATGGCACCCTTGTTTATAAAAACATAACTTGTAATAGCTAGATCCTGAAAAAATCCAAATACCTATCAACTGAGGAATGGGTACAAACGATGTTGTTTTATACAATGGAGTACTATTTGGCCATAAAGAAGGATAAACTGGAGACTTTTATAGGAAAATGGATGCAACTTGAAATCACTGTTAGGTGAAATAAATCAGAAGCACATGTGCAAATGCTGTATTGTCTCCCTAGTATGAGAAGCTGAAAGAATAAATGACTCAAAATATACAACAGATATTATAAAATGGGAAATTTTGAAAAGGAAAGAGAAACTGGGATGGGGTAAAGGAGAAAAAGGGAGGAAAAAAGCACTCTCTCTCTCTATCTATCTATAGAGAGAGAGTCATACTACTAATTTCTCTTACATCACTGAAAAGAAAGGTTTGTGCTATGACAGTTCAATGCTTACATCTCACTTTGAAATTTTGTCTGTTTTTTTTTCTCTTTAAAACAAAGAAAAATAAAAATAAAAACACCCAGTTAGGCATAGTTGTACATGCTCATAAACCCAGCACTATGGAAGGCTGAGGCAGGAGAGCTTCAAGTTTGAGTTCAACACAGGAAACTTAATGAGCACCTATCTCAAAATAAAAATAAGTGAATGGTGTTTGGAATGTAGTTCTGTGTGGAGTACCTAGGTTCACTTTTCAGTCCTCCAAGTCACAAACAAAACAAAAGAACAAAAGCCACTAACCTGTAAAATATTAAAGCGTGATTTATCTACAGAATTTGAGTAATTTGCCATTTTGCCACAATCTTCTGGAGTGCCAAGATGAGATCTGTCACACCATTACCCACTACTTTTTTTTTTTGAAATGATATAACTTTTGTCTTTTCATTTTGTAGGAGTTATGTAAAGGGGGGAGGTTGGTTGTCACATAAGTGTTACAGAAATTAAGCAGTTAAACAGGTTCTTTTATTGCAAGACTTCTCAGAGCTTCAAAAATGCCAAACTGTTAGCTTTTCCATCATCATTTTACTATTTCATGTGATTGATTCCTTTCTCATCACTACAGCTTAACTCAACTATAAATCATTACTCTTTCGAACTGTGTAAGACTTCTGTCTTCAGCTCAATTCATTTTTCAGCCTTAACCTCTTACTCTTCTATCTTGTTCTTCAGAAAGATATATATACATCTTTTACTTCAAGATCTTTATTTTTAGATTGACAATCAGACCAGGTGATCTAAGTAGTTATGTCTGAAACTGGGAAAAATGTATTATATATGGGTATGCAAATTTATGGGAGAAAATATGAGACATTTCTAGAGAGTAAATTCTATTTAATTGGGGAGGTACAGTTTAATGATTAAAATAAATGTAGACTATTTTTAAATGAAAAAAAAAAACCTACTAGGGATTTCCCGATTTTGCTTTTGGGTTGTACATCCCAACTTTTTTCATAAGCACTGAAATTTTTCTGCCTAAACATACTCCCACAAAAAAAAAAAAAAAAAATCCAAGAAGCTTTTATGTGGGCCAATGGAAAGCCAGAGCAGAGAAGGGAAGCATCACTTGAGAATAGTGCCTCTCCGGCAAGTACCATGCTGCTACTTTGCATACGTTATTTTTTTTAATGCCTATGATGACACTACAGACATGGATTGCTTCACTAAGAAGAGAAACTTCAGAAAAGTTAAGCTGTCCTAAACTGCAAAACTTACTGAGTGAAAATATCTTATATAATTTTGGAAGTATTAAAGAATACATGTCTGTCACTGAAATTTTATGGTTGAGTCCTATAATAATAACTAGGACCCAATCTTTAAATAATTTATCACCAATTTAATTGTTGTAGTCAATAAAGATTCCGGCAGCAAAAACATTCATACTTTCTAGTAAAAGTTTATTAGTGGTATTAACAAATTCCCAAATATTCAGGGGTCTTATCAGGAAGACATGTTTAAGTTTCAATCAATAAAAACTGGGAGAAATTTAGCCCTTTTCTTTTTATATATTACTTACTCACTAGCACATTTAGTGAGTAAATAAAGGTATCAACTAATATTATCAGTTATTTACATGTTACATGAATAATGCTGAAAAGACTTCTTAAAATTTTTCAGAAAGTAAATCTATAAATGTCAAACTATTTTGAAATTTAGTTTTTTTTTTTTTTTAAAAACTCCACTTAAATCTGCAGCTTGAATCTTCTTGTAACAAACTAGATGGCTCTTACTGAAAGAAAGCCTAATATATGATACATAGGTTTGCAAGATTAACTTAATAGGGATTGATTACCATAAAAAAGATTTACAAAATCTCATAAAATAAGGAATGAATTTTAAATTAAACCTCTTAAGTAAATGTTAAATCACCAAACAAACAAATAGGTTTATGTACAGCCTCTCAGGAATATATATTGGTCAAAACCCCTGACATGAGAAAATATCAAAGGACACCCAAAAGAGATTATTTGAAAATGAGTAAATCCATTGTTAAGGAAATACCTTTTTTAAAAAGTATCTAAATTGACCTTTGTTACTATTAATAAGAATTATTAATAGTAATTATTCCAGAGATAATGGAATACAAAATCCTTTGCTGTATACATACATTTGTAAGGATAAACTAGTAACAAAGGAGCAATGACTTAGAATGCATATACTTATTAAATATATATAACATTTTAAAACTTGTATTTTTAATCTGCATAACAACAGTAAAAATGTGACTTCAGTTTACTCCATTACTTACAGAGAATACAAGCAAAATATTTTTAATCACATATGACTAGGAATATATAAAGGATTAATATTTTTAATTATACTTAAGTATACCAGTTCTTCCTCTTTAAAGTTTTCTTACACACAGAACAAATGAAAAGGTAAATAGTCAAAGGTCTCAAAAATGGAAGGACTAGAAATCAAAACAAACAATGAAAAATAACAAAAATTTCCCCTAATTCTGTAAAGAAAACAAGTCACATATCTAAAGAATATATTCTCTGAGCAATATACATTTAAGAAGAGCAACTCAGGAGGATAAATAACTGAAGGAGAAAGTGCAGTTGAAAAAACCTTTTATTTTTTTCTTTTACTAAAAATTAACCTAAAAATTCTAATTGGGGAAAATCAAGTTTCCACTTCTAACACATTTCTTGGTTACCATGGTTAGCTGAATAACTAAAGAGAGAAAAAATAAAAGCAGAAAACAGTCTTTTAGGAAAATTCAATTTATCTTTAGTTGACAATTACCAAATGATCTGAAAATGGAAATAAAAAGGGCAAATTTCTTAATGTAACCTGAATATAATCGGGAAAAAAAGACAAAAATCAACATAACTAGTAGATAATGTGAAGTTTTTAAAAAAAGCTCCTATAACATCCATTTATTTGTAAATATTCCAGTTAATAAAAAGGGATTATTTCATACAGTATTGAAACATGCTTACAAAATTTTAAAGTTTCTACACTATTTTTTAGGTATTTTACTTAATATGGATACTGCAATAGGAAGTAGAGATCTATTTTGCAATCGTATCTGAGAAGAAAAGCAATCTGACCTTCACAGTTGAATTTTTAAAAATGAGTTAACAGTTTTTTTTTGCAATAAGTGTACACTTTTTAAATAATATGAAACAACTTTAAAATGTTCATAATATATAAAAATTTTAAAGCAAAATAACACGCAAAGTGAAATATAATGGCTTCTCTGGAAAATAAGTATCAAAGTCTATTAGGTTACATTTTTTTCTATTTAAGCTCAAAGTAGGCCTTACTTCAGAAATCCATGTAACACAGAAATTCTACTCAGCATACTCACAGGCTTTAATTTTTCTTCCTCATTAGACGATGCTATGTAGTTTTTCTCCCTTTCCAGGTTTATTCATTGGTCATGTTGTTATCAGACCTGCCACATCAGTAATGATCCACACTTTAATCTTCTCCAGCCAGCTTTTCACTCTGCCCAGAACTTACTGTGCATTACAGGTGACAATTCTTATAGCAGATGTTGACCAACGTCCCAAAGCACAAGAGATGCTCCCAAAGGGGCTGAGAGCCCCTAACAACATCACCTGCTTTTTTTTTTTTTTTTTTTTTTTTCTGTATCCAGAGAATCACTGTAGTATTTGTTTTAAACAATTAATGGTTTCATGAAAGCTTATATAGATGAGCTCTTTTCATTAAATCACTTGACACAGCTTATTTTTCCAGAGTACTGCAGCAAATATAGATTCTATGATTCCACTAGGGAAAAAAAATGTTTTTATACTACTTTTCTCTGTGGCGCAGTTTATTCTTCTGTTAGAAAATTTCTGGAAGAACTGGTTCTTTAGGTTTCTAATGGCGCAGCATTAACAGAGTGAATGATTCACGGAGGTTCTTCTTAAGATTCAGGAGTAACACGGAAAGCTAGCAGTACAGCCTAGGTCCAGAGCTGATGAATGGTGCAGTGCTGCTGTTGTCATAGCAACCAAGAGGAAATAAGCAGTTCCATATAAGGAGCAGTGATTTGGATTCTGGGAACAATTTATATTAAAAAGCTGTGAGCTCCTCATGCCTTAAAGCTATAAACTCCTTTTTCACTGATTCCTGTTTAGATTTTAGTTTTCTAAATTTGCAAATCTGAGCTGTGCGTATATGTCTTACAAAATACAGTCAGTATTCACTAAGAAAATAATGCTACAAAGTGAGCCAGTTTAAAAGAATAATAATGTTTCAGCAAGATATGTCTGCAGTATTTTCCAAATTTAATGGATTAAATAATGTTTGAGACAGTCTGTTTAGAATTTGAGATAGTAAAAACCTCATTTGAAAATATTTAGATCTGAAACCTTCATAACTCTCATTCAGATGATGTTCATCAACTACATCCATACTGCACCACCATCATCAACATCACCATCAACAACAACAACTGATGGACTAATAAAATAGCAATGATGCCATGAAAGAGGCATACTACCTGGTGTATTTCTTCTATGATGCAGAAAAGTTCAAAAGACACTAATTTCAATGAAAATGCTTATAGTCTTCATTTGTAATCAAAGAAATTTCTGCACCAGTTTCTAGTGAGGTAAGATCACTATCCCACCCACATTTCTTTGAAAGCCCGTCTCTGGTGGGCCTGGAGAACCTTTTTCCTGTTAAGCTTCTACTTAACCTGCCAGGCATCCAGAAGAATGCCCTCCCTTCTAGTGGACAGCAAGATGGTTTCCGAAAGGACTTATGAGAAAGGAAAGTTAGGGGAGGCATCAATGCATGGATCACTGTAGTGCTAACTCTTTGCAGTACCCTGGACATGATTCTGGTTTGGGCAGAAAACAGAACAATTTTTCATTCAACTCCTGAAGTATGGACCACTGCTGCTACACTAGCAATTTCATGTGAAATACTTTCAGTTCATATCAATGTCTGCTTCTTTCTATCATTATTTATTTAGTGCAATATTCAGACAGAAGATAAAGTAACCTACTATGTAACTATATATTACACTAGTCTCTTACATGGACAGCGCATGCCGTAATAACAATTATGATATAATTCTGAACTATCAAGTACTAGGGTTTGAACCCAGGTTCTCATGTGTGATCTACATTCCCAGCCCTTATTGTTTTTTTAAATTTTATTTATTTATTTTATTTATTTATTTTGGTGGAACCAGGGATTGAACTCAGGTCCTTGCTCTTGCCAGGCAAGCACTTATTCTACTTAGCCATCTCCCCAGCCCCCAGCCCTTTTTAAAAATTCATCCTGAGACAGAATCTTAAATAGTTGCCCAGGCTGACCTTAAGACTCTCAATTCTGCAACAGCCTCCCAGGGAGTTGGGATTACAAACATGTGCCATCCATCCTGGCAGCGTGCAATTTTTGATGCATTAATCACCATAAGAATAACCTTAGTAAATATGAGTAAAAAGGACTGTGACACAATGGGAAAGACATGCTTTTGCCTACTTTTCTGACTGGAGTTGTAGTAATAGCTTACTAGCTCAGCTAAGCACTGAGTTACTCTGACCCTCAGAATCATCATCAAAAAGCTATGGGTAATATCATATTTTCTACCTTCTTCTTGTTCTATAGAAATAGAATAAAATAAATGCAATGCAAAGACTTGAATTCTAAAGTTTTTTGTTTTTTTTAATATATTTGGTACAGGGTCTCACTATGCAGCTCAGACTCATAGTGATCCTCCTGTTTTCAGCCTCCCCAGAGCTGGGATTACAGGCATGCGCCATGCCACCATTCCTGGACTTAGTCATCAGCTCAGTGAGCATGATCAGGGCCCAAACCTCAGTCCCTACACTTGCCTAGGCAGGCAGCTCAGTCTGCTGAGCTATCTTGCCAGCCCTTTAAAGATTTTATTTTAAAATACCTAATTAAGGGGGCCAGGGAGATGGCTTAGTAGAATAAGCGCTTGCCTGGCAAGCGCAAGGGCTTGAGTTCAATCCCTGGTTCCACAAACAAAACAAAACAAAAACCTAATTAATGAAAATAAAATCAGAAAGACAAATGAATTTAGTTGAACTTATCAGACACAGAAAATTGCTGGAAAGGTTGAACATTGCTTTCCAGGCTAGTTTCTGTGTTTGATTGGAAATTTGGCTTCATGATATTGCACATATTCAGTCTCATCGTATTATACACACGACACAGGTACCTATTTTTTTTTTAGAATTATAATAAACAAGGATGCTTTGGATTTGTGTTAAAACATTAAGACAGAGGAAAAAAAGAAGGGCTGCAAGGACAGCCAACATTTTGGCCTCAGCCTTTCAAGGTCAGTGAGGACTCAGGACATAGGAGAACCTGTACTATAACATCATGTAACTCAGTTGTGTTCCAAATTTTCTGATCAAGGAGATTATGGGGACACAGAGGAAAGTGATCGATGTAGAGTGTGCCTAAGGAGAGTCACATGGAGAGAAAACATTCCCTCAGGCTTTCACAGAGAGCACACTGGCCAAGCAACGGCCGTGACTCATCCACTTAGCTGACACTGACAAGGATCTGCATCCTGCGATGCAGGGTTTCAGGATAAATCCTGAGGGGATTTGACTGACCTAGTCACATATAAAAGTTACATTTTTTGTTATATAGGTCTTGCTTTATCTTGGTCTTAACCATCCAGCTGAAAAGTATAAAAATGAGGTATAAAAAGTAAAGCCATATTAATATGCTGAGCTGTAAAAGGCTCAAGTCAACAACTTCTGACATTGCTAGTCCTACAGATAACCCACTACTATTATGGACTACTGGACTATATTGGAATACTTTGCTGAATTCATGCACCTACAATATTTAAATGGCAAGGGAATACCCATCTCTGACAAAACTAAACAAAAAAAGGGGATATAAATGAAGGACCATTTTGTATCTGTATATTCAAAATAGGATAGATATACAGCTACTTTCTCTTAATTCAATCAATAGAAAGATTTGTACTAATAGTATTTGTGGACAGGATATCATGTCTGCATCTTGTACTATGAATAACCACTATGAAGAAAACAAATACAATGTATTACTTATTGAAACTGTCCTACTAATTGGGTTTGAGACTGTCTCATTGCTATTTCTCAATAAAATTAAGAAAAGATTAAGATAATCACACAAATGTAATTTTACCACATAACATCTAAATGTCTTTACAAAAATGACAGTATAAGCAGTTCCTACAGAGTGGTAATACTAAAGAACATGCAGTATTTAAAAACATTTGTTTCAATTTTCTTTTATCTTTTATTTCACCTAACTAGAAACTATAAAAATAAAAATTAAATTTAAGTTTGACTTCAAAAATTCTAGGAGCCAGGCATAGTGGTACCTATGCCTGTAATCCCTGCTGATATACTTGGGAGGCTGAAGCAGGAAAATCACAAATTCAAGCCCAGTGTGGGCAACAGAACTAGTCTCAAAAAAATAAATAATAAAAAGAACATTAGACTGGGACAATGGCATACTCCTGCAGTCCCAGCTACTTTAGAGGCTAAGTTAAGAAGACTACTTGATAGGACAGAAGTTTAAATTGGGCTTGAGCAACACAGGAGCCTTTGGAGGCTGGAGGGAATTCTATGGACAGCACACTTCAATTCTATTTCCTTATTAGTCTGATTTCGTCTAGTAAGCTTTTAAAATCAAATATTTATTGCCTTGGGTTAATAGTTATTTTTAAGGAAAATCTCTTTCATTTTGACTCTTTATAATACCAACATCTCATTATCTTACACAAGAAAGCAAATTTTTCTTCCATAATCCCATTCCCCAAATCAAGCTGAATTACCCATGCAGTAAACAGATTTTAGAAGGGCCTGCAAAATAGTTTAGCAGATTAAAGTTCCTGCTTAGGTAGATGCAAGGGTCAGAGGTTAGATCCCTGGCATGCTGTGCAGGCCCCACCCCTGGGGAGCACTGAGAAGGCAAATGACACTGGGCATGGTGACGCACACCTGTAATCCCAGTGCTTGGGAAGCTGAAAACAGGAGAATCACTACAAGTCCCATCTGTGTAATAAGATCCTGTAAACCCTATAGACCCTGCACTAAATAAAAAAAAAAAAAAAGATTTTAAAATAACCCTAAAGTATATGTAGACTTAAAAACAGATCATTTTCCACTAACTTTTATTTAAATTCTGCTTATGTTCTATAGAAGCTGACTGGGGTGAAGGCATGGTTAAGACATCCTTAAAGACAAATTTTACACAGATTTTATTTTGCTTGATTTATATATTTAAATTTTATATTTTATACAATTTGTACTTATATTTAAGATAAAGAATAGAGAGATTTAAGGTGAATTTTTTTCCCGATGGCTACTAATTTGTAACTCGTATGAATTATTTAAGTAAATCAGTCTAAAACTTACATGATACTTTACATTGCTTTTTAAAATTCTTTTTCCCCTCTTTTCCCATTGCAAGCTTTCTCTAATGAGCAGTCATCAGTGATAAACGTTACAGTGCTTTCAAGGCAGGATGTTACTTACAGAGCCATGACTATATGAACTCTCTATTTTCAAAGAAGTAAAGAAAATATGTCTTACTTGTTACAGCAAATGAAGTTCAGCCAGATTTCTATGTGTGATTATGTTTTTATACAAATGGCTGCTGTTCCAGAGTAAGACTTCCACCTGCAACCACTGTGTAATGACTGATGAGAAGACAAAAGAAACATGCTTAATGGCAGAGCAACTGTCTAGTATGCATGAGGCCCTGGGTTCCATCCACAGTGAGGCAAAGGAGACAGCGAGAGGCAGAGGGAGAGGGAGGAGGGTGAGGGGCAGGTCAAGGGGGAGGAGGACACATGAGGCTGAATGTGAAAAATCAAATAATTTGGCCCCTAAGTATTAATCAACTATTTCATCTAGTGGTTAGCAAAAGAGTAAGAGCATTACAACTCTGAAGAATAAACTGGCAGGACTGCAGACACTGAAAAGCAGTATTTCTGCTTGGGCAACGTTAAGAATAATATTTAAGGGATTTCTGTAATTTTTTAACATGCCATATTCAGTTTTCACTTTATATGTTACTTTTACTGCCCAGGCCCTGCATAAAATTTTCCCAAATCTGTAAATGTTACTTCTAAATTACAATTAGCACATTTGGAAAAGATCATTAGTTGGCAGGTGGTTCTTTTACAATTTTTTTATTGGTAAGTAGGCCATAAAAAGAGTGTGTTAAACTATACAATATACATATAAAATCTCTTTTCTCTCACTTTAATTCATTAAACTAATCTGCCTTTGTAAAACAAGTGATACAGATGTACATATGAATAATCACTTGTAGAAATCAGAAACACAGACTGGTCAGAAACAGAAACATTGATGTCCAACCAATTTTAGTACAACATAAAATGCTGCTCATCATGCTGCTTTAAAAGAAAAAAAGAAAGGTCAATTAAGACGCAGGACGTATGAGAACTTGTACTGTAACATCATGTAACTCAGTAGTGTCCCAAATTTTCTGATCAAGGAGATTATGGGGACACAGAGGAAAGTGATCGATGATGTGGAGTGTGCCTAAAGAGAGTCACATGGAGAGAAAATATTCCCTCAGGCTTTCAGAGAGAGCAAATTGGTCAAGCAGTGGCCATGACTCATCCTCATGGCTGACACTGACAAGGATCTGCAACCTGCGATACAGGGTTTCAGGATAAATCCTGAGGGGATTTGACTGACTTTGTCACATATAAAAGTTACATTTTTTGTTATATAGCTCTTGCTTTATCTTGGTCTTAACCATCCAGCACAAAAGTATAAAAACGAAATACAAGAAGTATAGCCATTCTGTTATGTTGAGCTCTGGGGGACTCAGGTCAACAATTTCTGACATTGCTAGTCAAGTGGAAGACCCAATACTATTATGGACTACTGGACTCTTTTAGAGTATTTTGCTGAGTTTACACACCTATAATATTCAAATAATGGAACTTAACAAAAAAAGGGTATACAGATGAATGTCCATTTTGTATCTGTGTATTCAAAATGGTTAGGATAGATATATAGTTACATTCTCTTAATGAATAGAGTGATTTGTTCTAATGGTGTTTGTAAATAGGATATCATGTCCGCATCTTGTACAGCAATTAACCACTAGGAAGAATGTATGCAATGTGTTAATTATTGAAACTGTCCTACCAATTTGATTTGAAACTGTCTCATTGCTATTTATCAATAAAATTATGGGAAAAATAAATATTTGCCTAACAAAAAATAATAAAAAAATAAAAATTAAAAAGAAAAAAAGAAAAAGAAAAAGAAAAAAACAGCTAACAGACCATTAATACAACAAAGACAATTCCAAAATAGTCATATTTCTTAATGAAACTCAAGACAATAACATGAAAGGACAACTGACATCCACAAAATAAGGGATGCTGTATTTAAACAAAGTTCAGCTGAAATCAAACTGGTTTGCAACACTCTGCCCTCTAGTGTTTAAAATTCTTATCAAAGAAGAATAATTCTATCATGTCATATTTATTATCCTTGGTTGTTGAACATGTAAATTTGGTCCATAATTTTCTGTAATCAGAGAAAAAATACTTTGGCATTATAAAATTCTATTGTAGCATATATTCTTTGTACAACTTTATACAACCTTATACTACAATTTACCTCTTGTTTAAACAGTAAGAATTTTCTTTTGAATTGTGGGTATTTACTTGTCTTTTATAATGTTTTGTGACAGAGGAGTATTCCTAAGAGCCCACATTATTTAGCTCCCCCATTTAATATTTTATAGTTTTGCGGGTGTCATTTGGTTGGTTGGTTGGTTGGTTCTTGCTATGTAGCCCAGATTGGCCTTGAACTCTCTGTGATGCTCCTGCTGCAGCCTCCTGAGTGCTGGAACTCTAGGCATGTGCCACCACACCCGGCAACACTTTACTGCTTTTGAAATGCTAGTGTTCTCCATAGCAGGTGTGCAGATAAGCAAGTAGGGCAGGACAGGACCAAGTAAGCATGAAATAGAATTCCAGAAACTGTGACAAAAATCATGATGAATTTTATTATCAAGGAAATTGAGGAAGCAGACAATGAAGGATAATTTTCCTGGTATTTACAAAGCATTACAAAATAATTAAAAAGGAAACAAGAGTTTATTTGAATGAGCGATGCCCAACTTACTCATCTGGTAGTATTCCTTTAATTATATTCCTCTCCTGATCCATAGTCTCATATTTTGAAAGATTTTAGCTGTCAAAATTTAATAAATAATTTAAATTAACTTGGCTGGGAATGACGGTGCCTACCTGTAATTCCAAAACTCGAGAGGCTGAGATAGGAAAATCCCCATGAGTTTGAAGCCAGCCTGAGCAACACAGTGAGTTCAAGGCCAGCCTAAACTGTATAGTGAGACCCTGTTTCAAAAACCAACCAACAATCCAAACCAAAAATAGAACCCTAACTGTACCGTAAAATAAAATGAGCTGATTAAAATAAAGTGATAAAATTCTGTGCAAAAAAATTAAAGTAGTCTGTATGATTTTTATAACAAGCCAAAGTATATTATCTTTTAGGCTTTGAATATTGAGAATTAGATCAGGTTATGGCACTGAATATTATGATGCTTAGTGGCACTAAAGATAATAACATTTAAAAATAAGTCTGCTAAATCATGTTTAAATGTCATAACAAGCATTAGGCAAAGAGAAAGAAACTATACAAACAATTATATATTCTCCTCAGGCTAAGGTATTATTAACGATATGTATGAGGAAACAAAAACTAAACATACATACAGTGAGCTGAGTGAGGAATTGTATTAGTTGTTTGACTAAGTGAACTCTTCACTAGTATGGCCTTAATAGTTCTTTTGGGCTTAAAGCTTGGGCCTGAACTCTACCATAGTATGGACAGCCCACAAAGATCTACCAAGAACAAGGATTATTTTATCCCCATTGTTGAAGTATTTATGTAAATTAATTCTTCAGGTATAAGTAGGGAAAAACTATATACAGCCAATTTAAAAGTAGATCAAGCTCTGTGTGAACAGGAAACTTGTTGAGATGATGGAAAGAAAGCAAACGCGGTTAGAAGTCAGGTAGAGACAAGCCTGTGAGGTCAGGGTGGGAACTTAGAGACTATTTAAACTATTCTCTTTGCTTAAATATGAAGGAACTGCATTACAGAACAGGAAAGAAAACCAAGAAAAGATAGGCCTTAAATTTTACTTTTATCAAAATATTCTCAAAGTAGCCTTCATTTTCACAAAATCAATTAAAGGAAAACTATTGAGTTTATTGAGAAAAACCAGAACTAGTTTTTTTCTCAGACCACTGAATACGAAACACATGTCATCATTTCTGAAACCATGGAAAAGGCACTTCTCAAGGTGCCACTAACAAAGGACTTTCCACAGGCCAAACAATCTCAGTGTTGAAATTGACTCAGTGACTGAGTGGGAAGTTCAACAAGCAGAAGAAAAGAACGAATGGTGCAGCAGTACAGCATGCAGTCAGGGATTCAGCCATTTCCTGTATCCCTCCCTAAAATTCTAAAGACACTTATTGTATTAGAGGAGAAATGAAGAAGTTTGAAGATTTTCCTACTCCCTAAAAGCACAATTTCTTCTTTGAATTATCCAAAATAACTTTAACTCTCTACTTTTCCTAGCCTGTGGAAATCATTTCCATGGTAACACTACTCTAAATTGTGCAATATTCCCCACATCAGATGTGTTTTTTTCTATATTTAATTCCCCAAAAACTTGATCTTATCTGCACATCTGATTTTCAGCCTCTCCCCATCGCTGGTATCCAAATTCAACTCTTCTAAAGTGCTGAGTCATAATAATGCACTGATGGCTCAGAGACCTGAACTGAACATATGATGCATTGCATAACCCTAAAAAGTAAAAATTTCATTTTATTATGCTTGAAATGATAAGGAGACTAGTTTGTATTTCCACTAAGTAACATTATTTTCTGCTAGAAACATTCACATGAAAGAACACTGGGAGAAAAAGTGAGAGTTTGGACAGTCTGTCTGTAAGAAACACAGATGCATTACATGCAGAATACATATGGCACTGACCTGATTAGGGAAGCAAGGAGACACCTTCAGAAAGACTTGGGTGTGTTTCAACATCACTAAATTATGGAAATAGGCTTCTCCCCCCCACCACTAGTATGAAGGGTTAGATAGAAGTCACTCCCAGGAATAGCAAAGGATGCTCTTTGGAAATAGATATATGCAGGAGGAAAAAAACATATTTTTAAGGCAACAGGAATAAATTTCACTGTTTTTCCCAGAGGAGAACAAGAATTATACAAGATGGTCCCCAAGACTGAAAACTAGGAAAATCTTTTAATAAATAGTTTATTGAAGTTATGAATGAAAAAAAATATTAGTTTATTTTTTAGACTTTGTGGTTATCCCATCTACTGCATTTTGAGAAGGAGAAGGGCAGGAAGGGAAGAAACTGGAGGAGAGGTGAGAGAATGGGAGGGGAGGGAAGGGGACAGGAGGGTCAGGGAGAGGACAGGAGAGGACAGGAGGGGAGTGGAGTGGAGTGGAGGGGAGGGGAGGGGAGGAGGATTGTCCTCCTATAATTACAAAGCTGTCCTAATGAATATAGGTGCAGCTTGTGCAACCTTTTCTTCAACCTCACAGTGTCCACTCTCTCTATCAACTATAATCTGCATGGGTTACTCACAGAAAAAAAATGTACCATCAGCATGAGTATTTAACAGCATGTTCAAAGTTCATTTTGTTGACTTCAATAAAGAGCTCAACTATTCTACTAATCCAGTAATTCCACATGGTTGTATTACTTCTATACATAAGATGTGATCTTTCAGCATTTCCATACATGAATATTTACTTTTTTAAGGATTCTCAAACAGTTTAGGGGGAATCTAAATTTTTAACAACAAAAATAGTAGAGTGAGCCTATGACTCAGACCAGTCATTTCAAGTAAGACCTCCTACATGGCTCAGTTGCTAGTGCATAAAGAGTTCCTAGGTCTCAGTTCATAGAGAAATTTGAGATATAAATGGATACGCTTTATGTAAAAGCACAGGAAGAGAGAAGCAAAAAACATGTTAAATTCAGTTGGGAGAAGCCAAGACCTTTCATCTGAGAATGTCTAAAAAGGAGGGATTCTATGGAGCACAGATTCAGAGAAGAGAGCATCATTACTACAAGAAACAACGAACTGTAAGCAGAATTGCTCAAGGGAGAAGTACTGCTATGATTCCACTGTCACCAGGAGGACATGGAGTAAAGAACTAGGACCAAGCCTGTGGTATTCTCAGACTCACTGGTGATGTGGCTCAGTAGCCTCTGGAAAGCAGAGAGAACCAGACTACCCCTATCACCTACAAAAGGGTACTATAGCAACAATATGGATATAAAAAACTAGCTGGAGTATGGGGTAAGACACCACTTGAAATCCTGCCTGTATTTGCTTTCTTCTGAAGACATATGTGCATAGATGTCTTCTTTTGAAAGGCAAAGGGAGGGCCTCTTCATAAATCCCTTTTACTCACTAGTTTTCCTATCATTGTACCAATTAAATTAAAAAGGATGGTGCAAGCTGTCTCAGCTTCTAATTGGACACAACACTGATACTATACACAAGATTGAATGATTATCACTTCTGGTCTCTTCCACTGGACAGGCTCAGTATACTTCTTTAGACAAACTGAATAGTGAGATCTTGTTTGAGAAAAGTACATAAATGTAAGGCCAGCTATTGTTAGCTTCCATTCCAAAAAATTGGTGAACTTCTTGGCTCTTGTATAATTCCTTTACTATCTTTGCTGCATTTTTGTACCATCAAAGTCAAATAGCAAGCCCTTCAGGAATATTATCCTCCTACTGAACTAATGGATATGCTTAATCACATAGACCCCCTCCACAAGGAAGGTGGATCCAATATCAGCTGAGATGATCTTTAAGCATTTAGAATGTAATGTACAAAAAACTTATCACTAGATCCAGGTCAGATTTTGTCCAGGGCTTCAGCCTGTACTAATTCTCAGAAAACAATTGAGTAGCTAGTGCTGGTCACCCTTTACTTCTAACTCTGACATCACCAGGGTAATCACATGATTTGTAGCAAAAAGACCTTTCTCTAGATATTGTGTTGACATATTGTCAACTCCATGTTCATCTTGAGGTTCTCCTGAAGGAAGTGGCTGTCAAAGAGATCCTCAAGGCCTAAAGTCTAAGTGATCCTCTCCCCTAGGGTGTTGTTTGTTTGTTTTTGTATTTTAGTAAGGTTCTACAGGGTCTCACTAAGTTGATCAGACTCATAGAGATCCACCTGTGTTCAGCCTCCCAAGAGCTGGGATTATAGTAGCACTTCACCACGCCCAGTCTCACTGGCCTTGTCAGCATATCCTGGTGTGGGGCCAGCATGGGACACTGGGGATCAAACCCTGGTCACTGTGTCTGCCTAAGTAGGCGATTTAATCCACCGAGCTATTTGGCCAGCCCTCACGTGGTGCTCTTGATCAAGGCAGGTAGCCCAAGCACGACTGTGCACAGGAGTCAGCAAGCCAGGGCCTTCCTGCAGAGGAGAGTAGTCTCTTGAAACTTATCTTTCTCTAGGTCTCACTTTTAGCAAACTCTACTTGCAGGGACTCAGAGGCTAATGTTTTTATAGATACTGACTAGTTGCCCTTCTGGAACTTTTCAACTGTCTATCCCTAGATTTCTTTAGACCTACAGGTTCCACCTACTTCCACTGATGTCGCACAATTACCTACTGTTCGTCCAACCCTAATTTTATATCACTGAGGACTCCACTTCATTACTATAGCAGACTGTATCTTATTAATTTGCCTTCTCCAACTTATGTACTAGATCTTCCTGACTGAATACTTCACTGGCCATAGATGTAAAACAAATTTTAGAAAACTCAATTCAGATTTTTAGGCACGTATATTTCTTTTAAAATGTACAGATAAAAGGCCAGTCAAACAGCTCAGTGGATTAAAGCGCCTGCAAGCAGGCGTAGGGGCCAGGGGTTCAATCCCCAGGCCTGCTGTGCCAGCCCCGTCCCTGGGTCTCACTGAGACGGCAATTGAGACTGGGCATGGTGGTGTTCATCTGTAATCCCAACTCTTGGGAGGCTGTAAACAGGTGGATCTCTATGAGTCTGATCTAGTAGTGAGACCCTGAACACCCTGTAGATCCTTCCCTAAAATACAAAATAAAGAAATAAAGTACAGATAAGCTCTGAGGCAATGATCAGTAATTTTAGAAGAGAAAATGGCTCAAAGTATAGATTAAAATTAGAAAGGAAGAAATGATGAGAGAGAGAGAGACACACACACACACACAGAAGTGAAACAGGACAAATGGGAGAGGAAAGAAGGGTAATAACGAGATCGAAATTAAGATATGGGGGCCAGGGATATAGCTCAATGGCGCAGTGCCTGCCTAACAAATGTGAGGCCTGGAGTTCAATTCCCAGTACCAAAAAAGAAAATTGTAAAAATAAGACCAAAAAAATCCTTTGGGGAAAAAAAAAACTGAAATTAAGACATGTTAAATATCAAGTGGTACATAGACCAATTTCCCATAATAAACCCCATCATGATAAACTATTAACATGTACTAATAAAATATTAAAAAGTAATTTATATAATCATAAACATATGGAAGCATCTAAAGAAATGAATATGGCCATACCAGAAATAATAATAATAATAATAATAATAATAATAATAATAATAATAATGCTGTTGTTACAAGGTCCTGGGGATTGCCTCCAGGGTCTCATGCATGCTAAAGTAGGTACTCAATAATCTGAGATACTTCCCCAGCCCGAGAGGCAAATTTGTGTTCAAAAAACCAATAAACAGAGGGGAAAGGAAATAATCAAAGACAAAGAGCAGAATATTCTCTAAATATAACTGCCCTAGAAGAATAAAGCCCCAATCAAGAAAACCTATGTTTCGGGGAAGGGGAGGGATGAAAAAGAAAAAAGAAAAATTATGCTTTTAAGACAGCAAAGAGTACTGTAGGAATATCTTGGTAATAAAAACATGAACGAGAAAGGACTGATCCACTACAAAAACAAAGATAATAATGTAGTAATTTTGTTCATAAGCTTTCACTTAGGAATCTCCCTCTAGAGCTAACTACTATGTTCTTGACATACATATGTATTTAATCCATATAATACTCTATCAAGCAGAAATAACAAAAACAATAATGATGTAATGTAGAAAAGCATACTCAGTAGTGAGGTGACTTAATGAAATTCCTACAGCTAATTAAATGAGAGAAGGAAGGCCTCCACCAAAATATATGCAATTTCAAGCTTGTCATAGGTAATATCCTGCTTCAAGTAAGAGATGTATAACAACTACTCAATCCTTTGTAAAAAACTGCCAGTATCAAAATATAAATAAGTAGGTTGCAAAGGAAAAAATATTTTTCCCTCACAATTATGTGATACATAGAAACTATCACAAAACACTATGCCAGAACCACAACTTTGCATAAAGGTTCCCATCCCTGCTATCCCCAAGCTTCTACAAGGATATCTGTCCAGTAACCATCCAACATCAGACTGGCACCACCCTTATGAACCTTTGTGACCATGGATTATTGCTTCAAAATTGCCAATGTAATTTCCCCCATTACTGCCTTTAAAACTTGTCTTCAAACACTTATTTTGGTTTGCTTTGAGACAGTCTCAAGATGTGTACAGTCTAATTTTGCATTCATTACATACCACAGGGTGTGCAACAACTCAAGTTATTTTTTAAAATGTATTCATTCATTACAGGGTCTCACTATGCAGTTCAGACTTGTAGTGATCTTCCTCTCTCAGCCAACCCAGTGCTGTGATTGTACGTGTGCACCACCATGCCCAGGTTCAGGGCTGGCATTGCACATGGCACTGGGGATCAAAGTAGGGCCCTTGTCTTGCCAGACAGGTGCTGAGATCACCAAACTATCTCCCCAGCCCCTCAAGTCCTTTTTTAAAAAAATTAATTTGGGACAGAGTCTCTTATTTTGGGCTGATTTCAAAATTGCAAGCCTCCTGCCTTAGCCTTCCAAATGGCTGCAGTTGCAGGTATCTGTTGCCATGCTGAACTCCTTAACCACTCATGTTTTTAAAAAACTTTTCATTTGTACATGTTTGCAGCATGTAATGATTACATTTATCATGAGTATTTAATACACGCTGAAGATGTGCATAGTTTAGTATGGCTTATGTATTCCCTTTGCAATGCTATTTTTTATAGTTACAAATAAACAATCTTTGGAGAACTGTTGTCTGGTTCTTATTTATGTAGATACTGTACCTGCAATGGTTGAACATGTTTTTACAAAAATCTGGCATTGAAACCTAATGGTCATTTTAATGATACTAACAAGTGAGACCTTTAAAGGTAATTAAAGTATAGTGGCATATGCCTATAATCCCAGCACTAAGAGACTAAGGCATAAGTTCACAAATTCAAGCCCATCCTGGAAAATTTAGTAATTATGAAAGATCCCATCTCAAAATAAAGGGGGAAGGGGAGAGATTAGGTCACGAGCATTCCCCCAATGGATGAGACTAAGGCTCATAAAAAATAAAGCCTCCCCAACAGTAATATATGTACAACCATGTTTACAGCAGCACAATTTGTTATAGCAAAATCCTAGGAACAATGCAGATGACCATCAAATGAAGAATGGATAAAGCAGATACGGTATTTTTACACAGTTGAGTATTATTCAGCTATAAAACAGGATAAAATTGAGTCTTTCATTGGTGAATGGATGCAACTAAAGACCATACTCTTTAAGTGAAATACATCAGACCTGCATGTGCAAACATCATATTGTCTCTTTAGTGTGAGAACCTGAATGAGAAAAATGGAATCTGAAGAGTACAAAAGCTACTGGAAAAAGGGAATGAACTTATGCAAAAGGAAATAATTACTAAGTTGAGGAGAAGGACAGGAGAGGGAGTGGGGGAAAGAAATGTATCTAAGTATGTAAGCAGGATGGTTTGGACAGCTGTACTGTACATTTCTGCTGGTCTATGGAAAGAAGCTGATAACTGTTTTGTCTACTTTTTTCAACTGTTTGTACTTTTTCTCTTAATTTCTTTTCTTTTTTTTTTTAATTTTATTTATTTGTGTGTGTGTGTGTGTGGCCAGCTCAGCCCACCAGGGGGCGGGGCTGGCTGGCATGTGGTGCTGGGGGATCGAACCGCGGTCCCTGTGCTTTAGCTAAGCTTGTTCTAAAGTAGATGCTTTAGACCACTGAGCCATCTCACCAGCCCCTTAATTTCTTTTTTCTTCTTCCAATTTTACATGCATATATCTGGTAATATGAATAACTGGTTGGAAGACAACACTATATATTACAATAAATACTATGAAATTCACATTACTTTATTAAGTGAAATTCTGTATCACTTGTAGCTTTTTGTTTTAATTCTAATTTGTACTCTTTAAAAAATAAAAAATTAAAAAAAAATTTTAACAGCTTCCCCATAATCTTTGGCTTTCTTGTCTTTCCATCTTCTGCCATGTAAGGAACTAGGTAGCACCTCTGAAGCAGAAAACAACCCTCACCAGAAAGGAAATCTGTAGGTCCTTTGAACACAGAGCTTCTGACCCTGCATAATTCTGAGGAAACAAATCACTGTTCATTATAAGCTACTCATTCTCATTTTTTTAAAGCAGTATTACAAGCTACCCATTCTCATTTTTTAAAGCAGCATAAACAGACAACTCTTATACAATATTTTGTTTCAATGTTCTCCATTACAGTTAATCTCAAAAGAACAGAATATATTAAGAGGTCACTAAAGTGCAATTTATGAGGAAAATGAGTTTAAAACATATCATCATCGAGACCCACCTGCCTAAAAATTGAGTTCCAGGCCAGTCTGAACTGCATAGTGAGACCCTGTATAATAATAATAATAATAATAATAATAATAATAATAATAATAATAAATTTGTTACAAAAGAAAAAACATACCAAATAAAAGACCACAGAACGTATAATTCAAAATTGTAAAAGAACATGAAGAAATGAAAAATTTAAGGAACAAGAATTTTTAGAGAAAAATTTTTATTATATTCCACTGATATGTGCCATCCAAAAATGGAACACTTGTCATAAAAGGATTAAAGTGAACATTTTTATCCATGTAAATTAGAAAACTAATGGCAGAAAGTATTTTTATAGTCTGTTACAAAGCAGAAAGCTCACAATCATTAAAAGTATCCACAAGAGGCTGTTCTTGACCATCCACTTAAATTGCTGTGAATACCAGAAATGCTCCCATATGTAAAATACCTATAAACATCTGTATCCACTATAATTACTACTATTACATTATTGCTTAAAAGTTTAAAATTTACCACAAAATTCATCTGAGCCTGCTGACTTGAAGGATTTTTAATTTCTGTAGTTATTAGTCATATTTTTAAGTTTTCTTGTGTCAATTTTACCATTTTTTTCTTCCTTTCTGTTCAGGTTTTTAAAAATTACTTTTAGTTGGGATTTTTTTTTTTTTTTATATCCCTATGTTATTTACGTTTTTTCCCTTTCGTTTTGATCCTTCCTCTTAAAGATTCTAGTAGGTCTTCACTAAGAAACTGTTTGGGTCTTCACTGGTCAAATATTTTTTTGTTAATTTTACTCATATCTTCATTTATTTCACTGATAACTTCCTTTAACTCTTCTTTCTTTTAGCTCCTTGAGCTAAATGAGTTATTTTCAGTGCTTCTTTTCCAATACAAGCATCATTTTCACCAAGTACTATGTTGGCTGCATTTCAAACGTTTTAATTTCTAAAACATGGTTCTTTTTTTTTTTTTTTTTTTTAATTTTGGCTTCTATTTTAATCTGAAAAAGTGTTAAAACTCTTTAAATTTCTAAACAGTTATCACCTATTTTTATGTTTTAGATTCTTTCATTTTAAGTAAATAACGTATACTATATAGATTTATCACTACATATATGACCAATTTCTATAAACAGATTACAATGTTGAAAAAGAACTTTTTTATGAATAATCATCTGAATTAAGTTTACCAACTGCACATCATACAAATTCTCCATATCTTTTAGGACATTGAGTAATTGATTTGATAAAGAACGAAAGTTGCCTTAAATGTCAATTCATTAATTTTTTTTTTATCTTTAACAGTGTTTTCCATGTGTATCTTTTTTTTCAAAAATCTTTATTGATGTATCATTCACATACAATAAGATTCACTTAAAGTGTACAATCAATATATTTAGTATACTTATGAGCTGTGTAACTCTCATCATAATCTAAGTTTAGAGCATTTTCATCACTCCAAAACAAAATTTCGTGTTCTTAGCAATACCTCCCCATAGTCCTTTAGGAAGAAGTAATCACTAATTAATATTTTGTCTCTACAGATTTGCCTGTCCTGGACCTTTCAGATAATTGAAATGGTACAAAATTCTATGGTCCTTAGATTGGCTTCTTTCACACCACACAATATTTTCAAAGTTCATTTATGTTATAGCATGGATAATAATTTATGTTTACCTCCAAATTCTATGATTATACTACATTTTATTTATCCATTCATTGGCTGATGGAAATTCAAAATATTTTTATTTGTTGACTATCATGAAGATATCTACACAAATTTTAGTTTGAGTGTTTTTCTCTTTTTTATATATTTTAATTTCATGTTTTTGCATACATAAAAGCTCAATAACTGTTAATATCTATTTCATGAAATGTACCTGCATAAAATATCAAATATTTAAATTATCTCATTTATTTTTGTTTTGTATTATTGCAAATAAAGTGATCATCTCTTAACATTTGTCTGGTATATATTTTTCATTTTTTAATTTGCAAATTTCCTCTCACTTTTAGTAGTACCCTCTATAATTAACATATCATTGGAAATGCATGCTATATCTCCTCATACATTTTGTCATTTTTTAAGGTAACTGCCATCATATTTCATGTGACAACTGACCTTCTTAATTTTAATTTTCCTGCATTTTTGTATGTTTGTTTCTTTTTGCCGAACTGAGGATTGAACTTAGGCCCTTGCTCTTGACAGGGAAGCGCTTATTCTACTAAGCCATCTCCCCAGCCCCTGTATGTTTTTCTTGCTTATTCTTTTCTGTTCTTCTCTTCCAGTGTTTATCTCATTTTCCCCAGTGTTTATCATAATCTTACAGGTCATCTAACATGACAGAAATAAAATCCCTTTATTTTCAAAAATGTAAAGGACTTACTGCTTTGGCTCTTGTTCCATGAAGGCTGATTTGGGCATTTTTGGAAACTGTCTCTAGCAACAGTGGTAACAGAGGTAGAAAGATACAGCTACAGTATTTCAATGGAATACACCAAGCTATCCAACAGCTATTATAAATAACCCTACTATGAGTAAGCACTGCAATACTCTGAATGATATTTCCACTCTGTATGACAACTCCATTCAATAATGAAAATATATTAGAATAGAAAATTGTTTTTCTTGGCTGGGGACATAGCTCAGTGGTCTAAGTGCCTGCCTGGCAAGCACGAGGACCTGGATTCAATCCCCAGTACCACATGTGCTGGCCCTGGAACCCTGGGCATACCCTGCCAGCCCTGAAACCAGGCATGGTGATGCACACCTGTAATCCCAGCATTGGGGAGGCTGACACAGGAGGATCACTAGGAGTCTGAACTGAGTAGTAAGACACTGTATCCAAATAATAAATAAATATTTAAAAAAAAAAGAAAATTGCTTTTTTGTATATAAACACTAAGGTTAAATTCTCATAAAATATAAAAATAGCTGAGTTAGGTATGCTGCAAACTCCAGTGTGTATAAATATCACAAAATGATTCCTTTTTTTTTTTTGGTTCTGGGGATTGAACTCAGGACCCTGGGCTTGCCAGGCAGGCATTTATTCTACTGAGCTGTCTCCTCAACCTACAAAATGATTCTTTATTTGATAATTTGTGCTGTTATGTACTTGTTCAAAATACACATAGTGGAAAAAACTCTTTTGAGTCCTCTTTTCAACAAGATCTTGGCTTTGGACTGCTTTCCACAGTTCTGGCAAGAAACTTGCTATCTCAGTTTAGTAAGAATCCCCTCCTCTCCTTGATATACAATCATCCCAACAACCCTATTACTACTGATATCCCATTTTAATAATTTTTTATCACTGAATTTTCTGAGATCATCCACTATGCTCCTTAGCCACAAATTCCCAGAATTCTTTGATGTAGTTGGAATTCAGCCTACTTCTACACTGAGGTCTTTTTCCTCTATTACAATAGTACCTGAATAAATGTGGGAGATTTTTTTTTTCACTTTTTCTTTTTTAAGTAATTTAACTCCCCAGACCTGGTTTTAACAATTCTAACTTGTGTAAACTGAACACATACACTGAGTTAAATAACTCCCCAACATTTTCTAATTTGGGTTTCAAAACTATGAAAATAGCCTGACATGGTGGCACACACCTGTAATCCACGCACTTGGGAGGCTGAGGCAGGAGAATGCCCCAAAGCATGAGTAAATTCAAAGCTAGGCTGAACTACATAGTGAGACCCTGCCTCGAGAGAAAGAAAGAAAGAAAGAAAGAAAGAAAGAAAGAAAGAAAGAGGGAGGGAATGGAGGGGATGGTGGGGAGGGGAGGAGAGGAGAGGGGAGGGAGAAAAAGAAAAAAAAAAGAAATAATCTCTTCAGGACCAGAAATAGAAGTAGGGCACACGTTTTCTACTTCTACAAAGTTTGTCCTTGGTTTTATAACACAGTAACTGAATCTTTAACCATGAACAGATAATGTAGAAATCAGAAGTAGTAGAAACTAAATTACAAATAGTAACTGAATGCAGTAGAGACGTAATATCTTACTTAATTAGTACTATTTCTAAAGATCTTAAAGTCTTCATATACATTTTCTCATTTAACCTTACAAAAATATGTGGTATCTAACAGTAGTGATGGAATAAGGATACCAAACATGTCCACTACATATTTTAATCTAATAAAATTCATTATGTCTTGAATGCCAATGTTTATCTTATAGTTATAGGATACTTAATGCAAGACAGCATATGCTTCAAAGTTAGCTATGAGTATGAGAATGCCTAAATAAGTCAGACTATCTAAACTAATGTTATATGTAGGCCCTTATGTCATCAAATTAGCTTCTCTATAATTTTCTTGTGATATCAATAAAAGAAGATTGTGTTTTCATTTATCCACAATACAGACAAGTGGAAAAATAATAGTCAATGTTTATCATCCATTAGGATACATGTTTAGGAGAGAAATCTTAGCCTTCAAAGCAAATCTATATTTTTTCTAATACTTATATTCACAATAGTACATTTTGAATTCCAATATGTTTCCAAATATTACAAGGTAAGGAAAAAATGTCAGTGAACACTAAATATGTCAGGTCATGTAGAATAAAATTATGCATGCTCATTTTCATTTTTTAAATATTTATTATTATCTTAAGAGTTTTTGAGACAGGATCTTATTCTGTATTTCAGGTTAGGTTTCAACTCACTATGTAGTCCATGCTGGCCTAAAACTTGAAGCAATCCTCTTGCATAAGCAAAAAAGCTTAACAAATGTTTCAAGAATGTATCTGAAATAAGTAAATGTTCCCATTTGATCCATGACAAAAACAATATCTTGGTCACTGCCAGTATCTAAAATATGTAGGCTTTGGGCTGGGGAGATAGGTCAGTGGAATAAGTGCTTGCCCGGCAAGCGCAAGGTCCTGAGTTTGATCCCTGGTACCAACAAAATAAATAAATAATAAAAGATAAATAAAATCTGTACACTTAAAAAAACCAATTCAGTTATTACAATTTATTTACTAGCCAAATTGGACTTCCATATGGTAACTCCAATCTATTAATAGCAAATACTCTTTGTATCAGCTGCCTAAATATTTTTCCTAAGAGATTAGATAATTATTTATTGTTAGTATTTGAAGATCACTCCCCAGCAAAGTAAAGGGACTTATTTAAGGTACTTCAACTACTTGAAGGCTTCTTCAAAAAGCTCAGAACACACACACTATTTCACACAGCTGGTAGAAATTCAATAACCACATTGCTTTAGAAAGTGTAATAATTGTAGCTAACATTTTGATTGCCTACTCTATGTTAGATACTGTCTTATGAGCTTTACATGTGCTCACCCATTTAACTCTTATTGGTCATAGGAGGTAGATTTTATTTGTCCTTATGTTAGAAACAAGAAAACTGAAGTACAGGTATTTTAGGTAACTTTGAACAATATTACACAGAAATGTTGTTACATCATTTCAGTTGGTTTTGGATTTTGTAAATGGTGAAAATTATAAACATTAAGAAAGAGTGTCTGTAAACTTACAGACACAGACTCTTTCACAGCCCTTCTCCCACAGCAGTGGGGACTGAACCCAAGAGCACTTTAGTACTGACCTATATTCCTCACTACTTTTCATTTTAACTCAGGGTCATACTAAATTGTCCAGGCTTAGCCTGCTTTCCAACTTGCTGTTCTCCTGTCTCAACCTCCTGAGTAGCTGAGATCACAGGCGTGGATCACAAGGACTAACCTCCTCCCACTCTATGAGAAGAGATAGTTAATCTCCACACTGCCACCAAACGTGTACATGAATGTTATGGTTTATGTCTAGTTGTCCCCCCAAAGCCTCATGAATTCGTAGGGCAGGGACTTCCAGAGTTTGAGACTAACTCATGAGCCACTGGGATTATGGGTCTTAGTACTGCTGGGATTATGGGTGTGAGTGCTTCTCCCAGCCTTGGGATAGATAGCCTGAATGTAACATAAGAGAAACAGAGAGACAGACTTCTCTCTCTGTTGTCATTGTTACTGTTCCACTGCCATGAACTGCTGCTCTCTGCCATGTGCCAGCCTGCCCTGGAGCCAGCTGAGTATGGACTGAAACCTCGAGTAACTGTGAGCTAAACAAACCATTTCTTCTTGCATTTTTGGTGGTGGGTATTTGTCCCAGCAATGAGAGAAGAGTAACTGAGACAACGGGTGAATGTTTGTGCACATAGTAATTTATAGCAAGTATCAATTCCTATTGTTGATAATTCATTTGCTTGTTATATAAACAGTATTATATAGTATACAGATATTTTAAAACTTGTTCAAATCTATTCGTAAACTCAGCAAAAATTTGGATATTTATGCACATTACACTAAGTAAATTGTATAAATTTTAAAGTTTTAAATTAATGTATTAACTACTGGCATTCCTTAATTACCTACGGATTAAGACATGCTGAAGGCCTTATGTTAACATAGAAAAAAAAAAAAAAAACACCTCAGAGTACTGAGTAAGAATTTGGAGATAATGGGCCTAATAGCGTGTCTACTTACCCACATCCACATCATCCCCAATGCACAACAACACTGAACTGTATCTCATGAACCCTGAAGTCTACACAACCTCTAGGTTAGACCTTAAGCCTTCTTGTACTGTGCCAACCATCTGACTGCATCTTTTGCTGCTTGGAACACAAAGATCATAATATGCTAAATGTGAAGGATAGGTATACTTTCTGTAAACCTCAATTTTCTTGGTGGTAAAATCAGACTGCTTCATATTTATATTAAACACATTCTCCTTTTAGCAAGAAATTTACCTCTCTATTAAGGTTTATTCATCTCTCAAATGAAGGTATATGTGAAGAATTTATGTGCTAATAAGTATATGCCCCATACATATAATGGAATGAAAATTACCATCATTTTTATAATACTAATTAAAATTATTATTCTAAAACAAAATTGAGAAGTTCCAACTGATAGCTAATATTTAAAGCGATTTTTAGGGATCAGGAGATAGCTTGATGGCCTAAGTGCCAGGCTGGTAAGTGCAAGGACCCGAGTCTGGTTCCTGGTACCACATACCAAGCTGGCCCCAGAACCCTGGGCATGCCCTGCTGGCCTGAAACCAGGTGTGGTGGCCCACGCCTATAATCCCAGCACGGGGAGGCCAAGACAGGAGGATCACGATGTGTCTTAGCTGCATAGGGAGACTCTGTACCAAATAATTTTTTTTTGATTTAAGTAATTTTTAAAAACCTATCACCAAACTTTAATTTTATTTTAACAATGATAGCTAAAACTTTCTAAGTACTTAATATTTGACAAAGATAGTTTAATGCAAGCACTTTATTAAAAAGTGGTAAGAATGATATGATTTACTTTAGGTAATGTTATTATTATCCCCATTTTATGTTTTTGAACTCATACTGATCCTCCTGCTTTCAGCTCCGCCCAGCACTGGGATTACAGGCATGTACCACCATGCCTGGTCTTGCCCACGGGTGGGGGCAGGGCCAGCACGGCATTGGTGCTGAGGATTGAACCCTGGTCCACAGGCACTTGATCCACTAAGCTATCTCGCCCACCCTTGTTATCCCCATTTTACAGCTGAAGGAGAAACACACAGTATGAAGTGACAAACTCAAAGGCCTGGGTCTCATAACCACTTTATATTAAAGAGCTTAATAAATAAATACACACACACACACACCCCATGGTTTTCAAACACTAAATTATATGTCTACTCTTAAACTTTTTGGGGCGGCCAAATAGCTCAGCGGATTAAAGCGCCTGCAAGCATGCACAGGGGTGGGGGGGTGGGGGTTTGATCTGGCCCCACCCCCAAGGTGCACTGAGAGGGCAATTGAGACTGGGTGTGGTAGCACACCCTGGAATCCCAGCTCTTTGGCGGCTGTAAACAGGCAGATCACTAAGAGTCTGATTTAGCAGTGAGACTCTGAACACCCTGTAGACCCTTCCCTAAAAAAATGTATTAAAAAATTAGCTTTTTTCCTGTTCTCCCTCCATTCCTGTTAAGTCAAAGGATTAAAAATGGACTTAATTCTGCAAGTAGGTATTTATATACACTTCTGTTGAAAGATGAAGGTATATATGATCAACTTGCTAAGAGTGCAAAGGTTATATAAAAACGGCGGTAGGAAAGTTACTCCCTTGTAATACCTTTTAAGATGAAAACAAGTATGGTACATACCATGCTGGAAATGGAGACAGTAACTAAGGATTAGGAAAATATATAAAAGGTTAACAAACGTGAACATTCTGGTCCTTCATACTCCATTCTTCACACACTTGCCAACAAGATCCAATGTGAAGGTATCAGTCACATTATTTCCTGTTCCTCCTTTGCTTAAAATCCTACAACCAATGCAAGCTCCTTACCACGACCCTGAAATCCGGAGCTTGCCCACCCCTTCACTCCATCCCCAACTGTCCTCTCACTGACTGTGCCATGGATGCCACGTGAGCTCTCTTCCCCTCCAGGCTCATTTCTGCCTGCACCGCTCCCTCACCTAGAAGGCTCGCATCCCATATCTTCTCAAGGCTTTACTTTTCTTAGTTCAAACATCGTCCTCCTCTGATGCCCCATGACCACTCCATAGAAAGAAACCATACTTCCACTCCAGTCTCTTACTCACATTCCCTATTTTATACCTTCATCGCACTTGCTGCTATCTAAAATTTAACCATCTCTTTTCCTACTCTTGTAACTAGTACCTAGTATAAAGCGGGCCCTAAATAAATATTCGTTGAACAACTAAGTAAAAAGCACTAAAGAAATAATGAATAAACTAATTTAAATGTACTAAAGACCAAATCTGAAGAAGCCATAAGGAAATAAAGAAGTCGGCCTATCCTAAGTCTACTTATGACTGTACTTACTTGAATGGTCATATGAATAAAAGAATACAGGCAGTTAGATGTTTAAATGCACATCAAATGAGTGTCCTTTGATAATGGCAAGAAAAACCATGCTCCAGAGAGTATTTCCCTAGTCAGCCTATTTTTCACCATCCAAATTTTCTTTTCCTTATTTATTATAAAACACAATTTGGAAAGGAAGAATGACAAATGAGTAATCTGACTACAAA
The DNA here is from genome assembly GCF_000260255.1 of Octodon degus. Classification (NCBI taxonomy): domain Eukaryota; kingdom Metazoa; phylum Chordata; class Mammalia; order Rodentia; family Octodontidae; genus Octodon; species Octodon degus. Next base: position 2,656,618 of record NW_004524609.1, on the reverse strand, counting down.
TTTTATTTAAACTTCAATATATTTTCGCAATTCTTATCTTGTGCTTCACTTGAAAGAAAAGCAACTACAGAAATATTGTCATGGCAACTTCTTTCAAAAAGATTTCTTTCATTTAGAAATTTTAAAATGCACTGTCAGTCTTTAAACTTTTAGGGCTTGCACAGTCTTCAGTAAGACAAAGCACATGAAAGATCTCACACACTTCAAGCACTATAAAACTAAGACCGAACAGTTCCTATGTACTATTAGGCAATTACTCCCATTCTTAGTGCTTTACCACAACATCTCTGTGGCATCAGGCATGCTACTGATTTTACTATTACATGTATTTATCATTTAATGAAGGCCACCTATGTCAGCTGAAGTTCAAATTGTGATAGGCAGAGAGAATAGGAAAGCAGCATCTTCAGTACCTCAAGCAACCAGCTCACAGACATGAAAACTGAACTTTTCTTGCTATTTCTTCTAATGTGTGTGGTAAAATAAAGTGTATTATATGACAGCTATTAGATTTGGGTGTCATCCTTGTGCAGGGGCCATGCTAATCTTCTCTGTATCGTTCCAATTTTAGTATATGTGCTGCCGAAGCGAGCACCAGCTATTAGATTTGGGTGTTTCGTATTTTTAGTACTCAATACCTTTACCTATAAAAACAGGGAGGATATCCAAACAATGAAATTTTATTCATGCTCAGTCCCATCAAGTATCATATTTTTGGACTTTAAATGAGAACCAGTACTTTAAGACTATTATTACATCATTAGGCTGGGAGGGGGTTGAACTCAGGACCTCACACATGATCCGCAACAGTTCTACTACTGAGCAACATCCATAGCCGTATTACACTATCTTATAAATTTTCATCTAATGACTCCAGAGTCAATACTTTGACTCACTTAGTTACCTGAAAATTCCTAAAGTATAATAAATAGTGTAAAGAGGCCAAACATATTTTCAGAAATTATAGAATAATAAAATACCATTCTTTGGATGAATATCATAGATGGTCAAAGTTTCATTCTACTTAAATACTCTGAAAATTCTCATTTTCTTTTGAATTATCATCATGATAACCAAATCTCCTACTGTCTACCTCAATATGAGGCACACAGGAAACAATCAACATATCCTCAATTTCAACTTTCATAAAACATAAATTCCAGCCAACTGACTACCATCCAGAAAATACTGATAATATTAGACAAAAATCTAACAATGTGACCCAGGATTGAAATATTTTCACACATAAGTATTCTTCAATACATTCGAATTTTTTTTCTATGACAAACTCAGGAGGACAAAAGATCATTTAATAAATATCCAGTTTTCATATCAAACAACTTGATGTGAATAAACAGTAAATTGTGTGAAATTATATTAAAGTTAGTACAATCCACAACATATGACTTATAGTAAATATCACAAGAAGTTGTAGTAATGTCCTATGGAAAAGAAAATATTTAAACCAGCTTTTTAAAACAAAGATGAAATATACAAACACAAATATGACCGATGTATCTTTGCTAAACTATCAAGCTCTTATTATCCTAAAATTACAATGTCTCCATCTGTTAATCTGACAAGAACAAGCTGATAAATGAAATTCGAACAACAGTGCATACTGACAAACTAGAGACTTCCTGAAAACCTAGAAAAATATGTCCACAACAGATGGGTCATTTAGAAAACAAATACATCAAGCTGTCAAAGTAATGTTCTAATTTTCTAAATTAATATCAGTAGGAGCTCCACTTTCAAAGAGTCTGCAACACTAGGAAGGCCAAAGAAGAAAAATCTAACGATGCACATAAACCTCAAGTGCTATAATTTTAGGTTTCCTCTAAAACATACTGAATTTAGGTAAAGTCCTTACCAGTTAACTTCTTCACAGGTTGGAGCCGAACACTGATAGACTGATGTGTGAGTAAGGGGGAGGATGGAAGAGAGCGAGACATGCCCTCCATAATCCGAATGTGCTGCATACCTTCACTCATTGGAAGTGGTGGAACAGCGTAGTCAGGCTCAAAAGCACAGTCACTTTCTGTGGAGATGCCACCTATTAAAAGAAGAAGAAGTCATAAAAGACCTGGTAAGAAAAGATTCTTCCATCCTTAATAAAATATGTACTTTAAGATTATTCTGAATAGTACATAGAAACATTGATATTCACTGTGAGAAACCAAATAAAGTATTTTTCAGCATATGCATTTATTTATGCACTAGTATATATTCAAATCTGGGTCTAGTACTAGGAAATGGGAAGAGAAAAGGGTCCTCCTCAGGAAGCTCGGTTTCTCATGAGAAATGCAGTTATGTAATCAAAGTATAATATTATCACAGGTTAGATCTGTAAAATGTGTCCAAAAGTCTCATATGTTCAGCACTGGGGTACTCTGAAAGGTGATCTGATCACTTCGATTAATCCACTGATGAGTTCACAGGTGACTATGATGGCAGGAAGCAGGACTTACTTGGAGGAAGTACTGCACTAGGGCATAACCTGAAAGGATACATTTTTGAGTACACTCTTTCTTTCCATTTTCTCTCTGCACCCCAAATGTCATAAGGTGAGCAATCTTTCTCTGCCATGCCCTTTCACCATGGTTCTGTCTTAAATCCAGCTAAGGGCTGAAACTTCAGAAACTGTGAGCCAAGATAAATCTTCTTCCTTTTAAATTGTATTTCTTGCATGCCTGATGAAAAGGTGACTCTTACAAACATAGTGTTAAAATTATAGTGACCTTAACTGTTTTACTTCATAGAAAATGAAAGATAGTATCTACCTTCTTAATTTAACAATGTTCAATTGCTAGTAGGATCACTGTAATTCTATCCATTTCTTTGTCCCCTCCCTCAAGAATACGCATTAAAACACAAGTGGGAAGATTGATATTATTATATAGTGAATCTGTTCATTAAAAAAAGTAATAATAGCTATTGATTTTCACTCCTGGTAATGGCAGATTATGTACCTCAACCTAACTTTTCCCTGAGAAAAACTAGAATAAATATATTTAAATTCTTCCTGAGGCAATGGAGAATGAACAGCATGATGAAAAATTACAAGGCAAAGACTGAAGTCTGGCACTTGGGACTACTATTTACTTAGCAACATTAGAGAAGCTAAGAAGCTATGAGTTTTTCAGAGTCGGGAAAAATATATGAGAGTCTAGGACTCATCAAAGTATGAAGGAGAAGCCAGGAAAACACCAACACTTTCATTGAAAGTACAAAGGAATAAATATAAACTAAACCCAAACTGGCTCTCATGAGGCGTAAGGTTAGTAGTAAATATCTTCCACAAAATTAAATAAAGGCAACAATAAATTGCGAGAGCCCATCAAAGCAAGTATGTCTTCCTAGAGGAGGATAATCTCATCAAATAATTTATAAAACTTATTATATATAATACCTATCCCTTAAGTAACAATAACATATATGAAAATATGAACAAATTAAATTTTAAAAGCCACTTAAGTCAGAAATACAAAGTATGGAACAAGACACAGAACTTAAAGCAGTATACTTAATATGCTTAGAAAATAAAAGTTTTAAATTTTAAAAATAAAAATTATACGGGGCTGGGGAGATAGCTCAGTGGAGCAAGTGCTACCTGGCAAGCTAAGGTTCTGAGTTAAATCCCGGATACCACAAAATAAATAATAATTATAATTTTAATACATGAGTTACCAGCAGGTTAATTACAGAAAAGCAAATCAGTAAACTTAAGGATATATCAGAAAAAAGTGTTACAATGATGTTTAGAGCACTAAACAAATAGAAATGGATTCTTAGCTATGACACCAGAAGACTGAGCAATAAACAAAACATACAGTTAGATTTCAATGAAATTAAAAACTTCTGTACACCAAGATACCATAAAGATACTATATTACCAAATCATGTATCTGATAAAGGTTTATCATCTAGAATATGTAAAGAATTCATATTCTTGAAAACAGAAAAACATTTTTAAAATGGGCAAAGAAATAGACATTTCTCCAAAGAAGACATACAGTGGTATACTGGTTCACAAACTTGATTCTTTCCACAATTCTAGACACAAATCATGTTGGATGAGAACTGAATCAAATCTAATGGTTGAATGTTGCCCTTATGGGGAAATTTGATTTGATTCTCATTTAGTTTGGTTTGTAACCAGAATCATGGAAAGAATTGAGTTTGTCAACTTGTACAAATTGTCCATAACCACATAAAAAGATGCTCAACCATACTTATATAAAGCAAATCAAAGACAAAATGAGAGATCACTTTATACTCACTAATGTGTATACTTTTTAAAGACAAAAAATGATGAGAATACAAAGAAACCATAACCCTCATATACTGATGACAGGTATGTAAGAAGGTATCAGTTTTGTGTAAAATAGATTAGTGGTTCCTCAAAAGAGTAAACACAGAATTACTACATGATGCAACCCTTCTCCTTCTTTCTTCTCCTGGGTATGTATATACCCAAAGAAATAAAAACAGGTTTTCAAGCAAAAAATTGAGTAAGAATGTTCATAGCAGCATTATTTATAATAGTCAAAGAGTAGAAACAACCCAGTAACTGAAAAATGGATCAATAAAATGTAGTATGTCTATATAATGGAATATTTAGCCATAAAAATAATGAAAACTTGATTCAGGCTAAATATTTTAAAATCTTATAATGAATGCTAAGTAAAAGAAGATAGTTACAAAAGGCTACAATGTTGTATGAGCCTATTCACATACAATTTCAGAGTAGGCAGAGCCAGGAAGACTGAAAGTAGAGATTTGCATGGATTAGGAGGAAGACTGAACACATATGGCTGCCAAACAGGTACAGGGTTTTCCTTTGGGGTTATGTATTATATCACAGTGATGCCTGGACAATAAAATGCCCTGAATCATTGGATGGTATTCATGGGAGAAGGGAGTCGGTCCTGAGGATGGACCCCAGCGCCTCACACATGCCAAGCAAACACTCTACCACTGAATTACACAACCAACCTCAAACTGTAAGGTTTATGATGGCAAATTTTATAGTATATAAATTTTACCTCAATAAAATTTACAAAGATGTTTACAACCAATCACATTTTTCAATCTAAAATCATAGAAATTCTTTTGTTTTTCCATTTCTCAATAATTGTATTAGTTCTACAAAATGTCAAAATATATTTCAAAACTACTATGAACTCCATTTCTCCTACCACTATATTAGTCTAAGGCTACTATTATCTTTATTCAAAAATTCTATTGTAAGAAATCTTAAATTTATTTTTTATCCTTAGATTTCAGAAATTTTTTTAAATTTTATTGAGAAATAAATATGAATGAGACAGTTTCAAAGCTGATTAACAGGACAGCTTCGATAATCAATAAATTGTACATTGTTATCTTTTTAGTGGTTATCCATAGTACAAGAAGCAGACATGATATCCTGTCCAAACTCTATTAGTACACCTCTTTCTTCTCATTGAATTAAGCGAAAGTAGCTGTATATCTATCCTATTTTGTGTATATATATATAAATACAAAATGATATTTCCTTTGTATCCCCTTTTTTTTGTTTAGTCCTGTCAGAGGTGAATATTCTATTGGCATCTAAATACTAAGGTGTTTGAATTCAGCTAAACAATCCAACTCTGTCTAGCAGTCTATAATATTAGTGGGTTAGCCTCAGAAGTTGTTGACTTGAGCCTTTTATAGCTCATTGTATTAATATGGCTTCACTTTATGTACCTCATTTTTATACTTTTCTGCTGGATATTTAAGACCAAGATAAAGCAAGACCTATATAGTAAGAAATGTAACTTTTGTATCTGATAAGGTCAGTCAAGTACCCTCACAATTTATCCTGTAGCCCTGTACTGCACTTTGTAGATCCTTTTGTCAGTGTCAGCCATGAGGATGAGTCACGACCATTGCTTGACCAATTTGCTCTCTGTGAAAGCCTGAGAGGATGTTTTTTCTCTCCATGTGACTCTCCCTAGGCACACTCTACATCATCAATCACATTCTTCTGTGGCTCCACAATCTTCTTTTTTTTTTTTTTTTTGCGGAACTGGGGACTGAACTTAAGCCCTTGTGCTTGCCAGGAAGTGTTTATTCTACTGAGCCATTGGGGGGGGGGGGGTTTTTTTTTTTTTTTTTTTTTTTTTTTTTGCTCCGAATGCCTTCAGGGCAGGTTTGGCTGGCTTGAATTGTGTGGATCGAACCACAGCAACCTGAGCCTGATTGCTTTGCTGAAGCAGCCACTTAAAGAACTGAGCTAAGGAGCAGGTCCCCATAATCTTGATCAGAAAATTTGGAGCACAACTGAGTTACATGTTGTTACACTACAGATATAGCAAGGTTCTCCTATGTCCCAAGTCTTCACTGACCTTGAAAGGCTAGGGCCAAAATGATGGCTGACCTTGCAGCCCTTCCTTTTCCCCAATTTTGAACTGCTAACTTAGGTTTTTAACCCTCCAGAAGAGAAGCTTATTATTAACCTGCAGTATATGCAGTTTGGTTTACCCTATCTGTCTATCAAACATCTTTGGCATATCATGGAACAGGTATTTTCCATCAAATATTGGTATGTTGAACTTTAAGTCCTTACAGAATATGAAGGAAAAATAATTTTTTTAAGGTAGAAATAAGCATTTATATATTTTTACGAAGAAATTTAGAAGATTTCAGAAATTTTTACCAAGATTTGCCTTAACTTTTTCCTTTCATTAGTCAGTGGGCTCTTTCATTTACTATGTTGACAATTCTTTGCTTCCAACTATCCTTTGCCTCTCTCTAGGGCCTGATAAGAAAGATATTGTATCTCCCAGCCCTATTTTTCAAATCTGTTTCTCTCAAAATAGATTTCTTATCTTTAGGCTTTCATGAGCAAACCTGAGATTGAGTTATGCAGAATTACAGTTCTTTATAGATCTGTAAGTAAAGAACCATATCATTAGAGGAATTTCCCGAGGGATTATTTTAAGAACAGTAATATTTTTTTTTAAATCTAATACATGTAGACAAATGAATTGGATTTAGTGAGGTACCACTTTTTACTTGAAATGTTCCATCATTAAAAATTAGCTGATAATTTTAGAATCTAGTAATACTCCTTAAGGAATCATATTGTAATTAGTCTAGTTTGGCTGTCCTAGTTTACTTTTCTGTTAGAAACATTTCATTCTACATTTTCTGCCCTATAAATTATATCCAGAATTCACTGTTGCTGTAAAAGAAAAAAACTAACAATGTGTTTCAAGTAAAAAAAATGTACTGCTCTGCATTCACAGAATTTGATATTTTATTGTCTCCTAGATAACTAACATAGATAACTAGATAACAAATTTATGTCATGCTCATGAATCTGAAGACTGACTGTAAATCAGCCTATTTAGGTTAGAACAGAGAGGAGTAGGCTAGTTAGACTTAATGATGATATTCAGAACAAAATCACAGTATTTTTAATAGTGGTCCCAGTCAAAGGATCAAGAGAATACTTCGGTATACTCTTCCTGGTAGTCTAGAGGCACTCAGAAGGCTAAGGTCAAATCAGAAGAGCATATGTAAGACCTCTACTCACCAACATTCTACTAGCCCAAGCGAATCAGAGACTCAAGAATGGCATCCATGGGGAGGAAAAATAATACCTGGACCTCGTCTGTGGGAGCTACTGTGAAGTTGCATAGCCAATAGAATGTATATAATTTTGTCCCGCTTCAAGGTTGTATATGGTGAGATTTTTGGACTTATGTGCAAACATGAGAAGTATATAATTCTTTATGCCTATTTTTAAAATATATTCTAATTTTTAAACGTTTTTATCATATTCTGTAGGGACATAAAGTTCAACATATCAATACTTGATGAAAAATACCTGAGCCATAGTATGCCTAAG
>NW_004524609.1:2646130-2647965 GCF_000260255.1 Octodon degus | reverse complement strand
GTACAGCAATTAACCACTAAGAAGAATGTATGCAGTGTGTTAGTTATTGAAACTGTCCTAGCGATTTGATTTGAAACTGTCTCATTGCTATTTGTTTATCAATAAAATTATGAAAAAAAGAATGTATATAATTTTATAACACAAGAGAAGCAAAAGCTTGGGAATCCAATTCACCACACATATAAGATAGCATTGACTTGTATTTGGCAGTTGGTGGTCAGAAATTGCACCCAGAACCTCAGATCTGCTAGGTTAGTGCTTCAAAACTAAGCAATATGCCCAGCCCTCAATCTTCATCTTCTACTGTCCTCTTTATTACTACTTTTTCTGTTTTAATTAACCAGATTAAATGTTACTGAAGTAACCTGATAGATATATGGCAGAATAAAATTAACTGCTGACTTATCAGAAAAAAAATAGTTATACTGGCCACCTGGTTACTATATATTCAAAAGTTGAGATCAAAAGCAAAAAGAGATTGAGTATATATGGAGTTTTTAAAATGCAAAAATAATCATAATTCAATTAAAAATTTAACATTCATGAAAAAGTCATAGTACAATTAAAATTTTAGCATTCATGAACAAGTCATAGTAACTTCAAGGCCAACATGAACTACACTGGAGAGACCCTGTCTCAAAAAACCAGAAAGAAACAGAGAGAAAGAAAGAAAAAGGGAGAGGAGAGGAAGAGGGTGGGAGGGGGAGGGGGGAGAAAGGGGGAAGAAGGGGGAGAGAGACAGAGACATAGACAGAGAAACAGAGACAGACAGAAACAGACAGACACACACACATAGAGAATGATTTTATTACCAATTTTTAAAGTTACATAACCACAAACAAAATTTATAAATAACTTGCCCCTAAAGACAACAGGGTTTTTGCCTAATTTATTCTAAATATTCTCTTAATCCAAGGCTTATATTACCTTGTGACTCTGTACGAATCTCACAAGTCCATAAATCAAGCAAAAACTATATTCAGAGAAAATTAACTGTATGATTCTTGTGTGATGGAACATGACTGTAATCCTAGCATTTCTAGGAGGCTGATGAAAGACGATCATACATTCAAATGAGCTGGGCAATTCAGCAAGACACTGCACTGTGTCAAAGTAAAATAAACAATCATTACATAGGATTGGGGATGTAACCAGGGTGAAGGCTCTGGGTTCAATCTCCAGTACTGGAGAGTTGGGGGGATCTATAGTCAAACAATGAAGTTACACAAGTAGATAATTGCAAGATAACTACAAAAACCTTTTAGAAAAAATAAGTGTCAGTCAAATTCTCAGGCTACAAAGTTAATGTACAAGTACCAAGTATCTATAAACTAGCAATGCACACTATGAAAATTTAAAAAAATTTTAAAGCCAGGATCATTAAAATAGTATCATTAAAATCAAGAAATATTAAGAATGAATACACATACAATGTATGTATGTTGAAAATTACAAAATACTGACAAGAGAAAAAAAAAGATCTACACAGAATGATAGAACATGTTCATGGATCCAAAGACTCCATGACATTATGTCAATTCTTCTCAAAGTGAACTACTGGTATGAAGCAATTCCAATAAAAATCTAACAGGAAATTTTTTTTGCTTTTGTTTTTGTTTTTTGATAGAAATCAATATACTGGTTATAAATTTATATAGAAAAACAAAAGAAGGGCCAGCCAAATAGCTCAGCAGATTGAAGCACCTACGAGCAGGCACAGGCACCGGGGGTTCAATCCCCAGGCCTGCCATGCCAGCCCCGCCCCTGGGGTGCACTGAGACAGAAATGAGATTGGGCGAGGTGGTGGGCACCTGTAGACCCAGCTCTTAGGAGGC
>NW_004524609.1:2643418-2645220 GCF_000260255.1 Octodon degus | reverse complement strand
AAAATAATATATATATTGTTGTAAAAAAAAGAAAAACAGTATAAAATTGCTGATCACTGTTTTAATCTACCAAATGGCCTTTTCCTATGGGTCAGACTGAAAGATCTTTAAGAGGTGGAGCCTGATAGGAGGTGACGGGGTCATAATAACTCCTGCTAAGGGATACTTTCTGATCCTGAAGAAACAGATTAGTTCCTATGAGCGTAGGTAGATATAAAAAGCAAATCTGGTCCCTCTTCACTCTCTTGCTGCCTCAGTCCTACCTCTTGCACACATGCTTGCACTAACAATGTATAATGCCAATACAATATTATGAAGGAGCCAGACTAGTGCTTGCCAGATTAGTTTTTAGCCACCAGAAAAAAATCATCAAGTCTCAGAGTTGCCAAAGAAGTAAAATCACAATGTAAACTCTGCTCTAGAGGTTGAAGAGACAGGTGAACATAGAGAATCACTATTTACCAAAGGAGAAATCTTATCGGAACTGTAATTGATAGATTGGAGGCTCAGTGTAGACAAGCCTGAGATACAAATGTCACGGGGATTGATTGAATTTTGAAGGTTCCCCATTATTATCTGTGAATCTGACCTATAAAATAGCTATACTAAAGAAAATCTCCTGTGTTTCCAGCAAGTGGAAGGGAAAAAGTAATCACTTTGGCATAAACCAGAGCATGTTATTTTTCTTAACAATGCCTGTTCTTAGGAGACATATTTTTTTTAGGAGAAATAATTTTATCAGAGACTAACCAATATAATGGAAGGGATATCATCAACTCCAGCCCATTCTGGCTGCACACCTGATTGAAGAAAAATGTTTATCTCGAACCCTCTCTGAAATCTTGTCTCACCTAAGGGGTAAAAAAGGAGGAAGAAGGAAGAAGGGAAAGAGCAGAAAAAGCAGGAGAGACAGGAAGAGGGAGAAGGAAGGAGGAAGAGAAAGAGGAGAAGGAAAAGAAGAATAGAAGAAGAGGAAGAGAAAGAGAAAAAAGGCGAGGAGAATGACGAAGGACAAGGAAAAGAAGGAGAGAAGGGTGTGCCTGCCCATGGGAACTCTCCGGACCCAAAAGCCAAGCATGTGGCGTGAGTGAGACTCTCTGCCACGCTCTTGGGACCCCTCTGGAGCTCCCCCTCCCCCGCAAGCCCGCCCAGTGAGTGATAACTTCTGCCGTGCATTCAAGACCCCCCAGATCCAGCTCAAGCCCAGGACCTGCAAACCCTGGGCCAGGGGCACAACAGAGGGGCACAACAGGTTCACTTCCAAGGGTGGCAGCAGGAAGGACCTGAGCACAACAGCTAGACCCAAACCAGACACAATTGGATACATTCAAACTTAATGGATCTGCACTGGAATTTCAGTAAGTACTAAGATTATAACTGCAACAAAGCTCTACACCAAAGGTCAGAGGTCAGTGCTATATGAAATGACCAAGAGAAGGAGCAAAATTCAATCTCAGGCCTCGAGCTCACTCAGAAAAAATATACTCTACATTTGCTCAATTCAGATGAAATGCATGAATTAATAGCGTCTGAGGTAAAGAAACAACAGTAGAAAGGTACAGAGTAACTCAGATCAGAATTAATCTCTGAAAGAAAAAAAAATCTCTGAATTACTAGAGTTAGAAGTAAAGAAACAACATGAGAAAGGTATAGAGGAACTCAGAAGAAATAATCTCAGAAATACAAAAAGAAATCTCTGTATTAATAGCATCGGAAGTAAAGAATCAAATGCAGAAACAGATGGAGGAAACCTGATCTGAAAAATTTCTGTAGTACAAGAATTAGTAACTGCTTCTAAAGAA
>NW_004524609.1:2639689-2642476 GCF_000260255.1 Octodon degus | reverse complement strand
AATACTACATGCCCCAGCACCTCAGAAAAAAGCAGGGGTAGCAATTGTATTCTCAGCCAGTCTGAACTTCAAACCATCAATGATTAAGCGAAATAAAGAAGGCCATTATATACTGGTTAAGGGAAAAATTCAAGAGGAAGAGGTAACACTCATAAGTGCATGTACACCAAACATGGGAGCACCCAACTATATAAGACAAAACTTAATGGCCATGAAAAGTCTAATATCCAATACCACAATCTTAACAGGAGATCTTAACACACTCATATCCCAAAAAGATAGGTCAACCAGACAAAAAATAAGCAAAGTAGTAGCAGAACTGAACCAGAGCTTGGAACAAATGGACTTAGTGGACATATGCAGATTATCCCCCCCAACAACAGCTCAATATACATTTTTTTTCAGCTGCACACGGGTTATTTTCTAAAACAGACCACATAATGGTCCATAGGTCATGCTTAAGTATATGCAAGAAAACATAAATTATCCCATGCATATTATCTGACCACAATGCAATGAAACTGGAAATAAATGACAAAAGAAACAAGAAAAACCACATAAATACATGGAAATTAAACAACAGGCTACACAGCAACCAATGGGTCACAGATGAAATTAAACAAGAAGTTCAACAATATCTACAATTCAATGAAAATTCGAGCACAACTTATCGAAACTTATGGGATGCAATGAAAGCAGTTCTAAGAAATTCATAGCTGTGGACTCATACATTAGGCAAACAGAACAGGAACAAATAAACACCCTCATGATGCACCTCCAACATGTAGAAATGGAAGAGCAAACCAAAGACAGAACCCAAAGATGGGAAGAAATGGTAAAGATTAGAGCAGAAATGAATTCAATTAAGATGAAGAAAACAGTTCAAAGAATTAAGGAATCAAAAAGCTGGTTCTTTGAAAGATTAAATAAAATTGATAAGCCCCTAGCTAACCTCATCAAAAAGAGGAAAGAAAAAAATCTAAATACAAGCAATAAGGAATGAAAAGAGTGTAACTACCACAGACCCGGTGGAAATGAAGAAGACTGTCAAGAGCTACTTGGAGAATCTTCACTATCACACAATAGAAGACACAGAAGAAATGGACAGATTCCTAGAAACTTACAAATTACTGAAACTGAATCAAGAAGGCATAACATCTCTCAATAACCCAATAACAGCCAATGAAATACGAAATGTAATGAAAAACCTACTGACAAAGAAAAGTCCAGGTCCAGATGGATTCACAGCTGAATTCTACAAGAAATTTACAGAAAATATAGTCCCTATACTCCTCAAACTCTTCAGTGAAATTAAAAAGGAAGCAATCCTCCCAAAATCATTCCTGGTGGGAAGTTTTATACTGATACCAAAACCAGTAAAAGACGCAACTAAGAAAGAATCCTAGCAAATAGAATACAGCAAATCATCAAGAAGATCATACACCATGACCAGGTGGGATTCATCCCAGGGATGCAAGGATGGTTCAATATACGCAAATGTATAAATGTAATACACCATATCAAAAGAGTGAAAACTAAAAATCATATGATCATCTCAATTGATACAGAAAAGGCCTTTGACAAAGTCTAACACTCATTTATGTTCAAAGTCCTACAGAAAATCGGAATAGAAGGCCTCTAATTCAATCTGATAAAAACCATTTATGACAACCCAACGGCTAACACAATTCTAAATGGGGAAAAACTGAAATCATTTATTCTCAGATCTGGTACAAGAAAAGGTTGTCCTCTATCATCCCTACTATTTAATGTAGTTTTGGAAACATTGGCTAGAGCCATTAGACAAGAGAAAGAAATAAAAGGATTAAGAATAGGCAAAGAAGAAGTTAAATTATCTTTATTTGCAGATGACATGATATTTTACTTGGAAGACCCAAAAAACTCCACCAAGAAGCTACAAGAATTGATACACAAATTCAGTATCACAGCAGGATGCAAAGTCAATAACCAAAATTCAATAGCATTCCTCTACACAGCAAAAAGAGAGAGAAATTAGAGAAACAATACCTTTTACAATAGCACTGTGGAAAATGAAATACCATGGAATTCATCTAACTAGAAAAGTTAAAGATCTTTTCAAGGAAAATTAAAGTACCCTGAAAAAAGAGCTCGTAGAGGATTTCAGCTTCTGGATAGGAAGAACCAACATTGTGAAGATGGCCATACTCCCAAAATTGCTGTACAGATTTAATGCAATCTCTATCAAACTACCACCAACATATCTCACAGACCTATAGAAATCATTCCTAAAATTTATTTGGAACCAGAAATGACCTAGAATAGCAAAGGTAATCCTGGGCAATAAAGACAAGGCAGGAGGCATTACAATTCCTTATTTGAAATTATACTACAAGGCTACTGTGATAAAATCAGCATGGTACTGGCAACAAAACAGACCTGGGCCTCAATGGAATAGATGAGAAGATGCACAGACCTCTATGAACACACTCAGCTACCTTATCTTTGACAAAGGGGCCAAACATGCTTACTGGAAGAAAGATAGCCTCTTTAACAAATGGTGCTGGAAAAACTGGCTCTCCACATGCTGAAAACTGTAACTTGACCCAGGTGTATCACCATGCACTAAGCTACAGTCAAAATGGATTAAAGATCTACACATTAAAACAGAAACACTAAATCTCCTGGAAGAGAAAGTAGGAAGGACTCTTGAAGACATAGGGGTAGGCCAAGAATTCATGAACAAAAATCTAATCATGTGGGTAATACCTGAAAGAATTAACAACTGGAACCTCCTCTTAAGAAGTT
>NW_004524609.1:2633776-2639589 GCF_000260255.1 Octodon degus | reverse complement strand
ACAGAAGAAATGGACAGATTCCTAGAAACTTACAAATTACTGAAACTGAATCAAGAAGGCATAACATCTCTCAATAACCCAATAACAGCCAATGAAATACGAAATGTAATGAAAAACCTACTGACAAAGAAAAGTCCAGGTCCAGATGGATTCACAGCTGAATTCTACAAGAAATTTACAGAAAATATAGTCCCTATACTCCTCAAACTCTTCAGTGAAATTAAAAAGGAAGCAATCCTCCCAAAATCATTCCTGGTGGGAAGTTTTATACTGATACCAAAACCAGTAAAAGACGCAACTAAGAAAGAATCCTAGCAAATAGAATACAGCAAATCATCAAGAAGATCATACACCATGACCAGGTGGGATTCATCCCAGGGATGCAAGGATGGTTCAATATACGCAAATGTATAAATGTAATACACCATATCAAAAGAGTGAAAACTAAAAATCATATGATCATCTCAATTGATACAGAAAAGGCCTTTGACAAAGTCTAACACTCATTTATGTTCAAAGTCCTACAGAAAATCGGAATAGAAGGCCTCTAATTCAATCTGATAAAAACCATTTATGACAACCCAACGGCTAACACAATTCTAAATGGGGAAAAACTGAAATCATTTATTCTCAGATCTGGTACAAGAAAAGGTTGTCCTCTATCATCCCTACTATTTAATGTAGTTTTGGAAACATTGGCTAGAGCCATTAGACAAGAGAAAGAAATAAAAGGATTAAGAATAGGCAAAGAAGAAGTTAAATTATCTTTATTTGCAGATGACATGATATTTTACTTGGAAGACCCAAAAAACTCCACCAAGAAGCTACAAGAATTGATACACAAATTCAGTATCACAGCAGGATGCAAAGTCAATAACCAAAATTCAATAGCATTCCTCTACACAGCAAAAAGAGAGAGAAATTAGAGAAACAATACCTTTTACAATAGCACTGTGGAAAATGAAATACCATGGAATTCATCTAACTAGAAAAGTTAAAGATCTTTTCAAGGAAAATTAAAGTACCCTGAAAAAAGAGCTCGTAGAGGATTTCAGCTTCTGGATAGGAAGAACCAACATTGTGAAGATGGCCATACTCCCAAAATTGCTGTACAGATTTAATGCAATCTCTATCAAACTACCACCAACATATCTCACAGACCTATAGAAATCATTCCTAAAATTTATTTGGAACCAGAAATGACCTAGAATAGCAAAGGTAATCCTGGGCAATAAAGACAAGGCAGGAGGCATTACAATTCCTTATTTGAAATTATACTACAAGGCTACTGTGATAAAATCAGCATGGTACTGGCAACAAAACAGACCTGGGCCTCAATGGAATAGATGAGAAGATGCACAGACCTCTATGAACACACTCAGCTACCTTATCTTTGACAAAGGGGCCAAACATGCTTACTGGAAGAAAGATAGCCTCTTTAACAAATGGTGCTGGAAAAACTGGCTCTCCACATGCTGAAAACTGTAACTTGACCCAGGTGTATCACCATGCACTAAGCTACAGTCAAAATGGATTAAAGATCTACACATTAAAACAGAAACACTAAATCTCCTGGAACAGAAAGTAGGAAGGACTCTTGAAGACATAGGGGTAGGCCAAGAATTCATGAACAAAAATCTAATCATGTGGGTAATACCTGAAAGAATTAACAACTGGAACCTCCTCTTAAGAAGTTTTTTTTTTATTAAGAAGCTTTTGCATGTCAAAAGAAATTACCAACAAGTGAAAAGACAACCCACAAATTTCAAAAAAAAAAAAAAATCTTGACTAATAAGCACTCAGAAAAAGGTCTGCTCTCTAGAATTTATAAAGAACTAAAAACCATTATGGCTCCCAAATTTAAAGACCCAACCCAAAAATGGGTATCCAAGATGAACACACACTTCTCAGAGGATGAAATTAAAGAAGCAAATAAATATAGGTAAAGATGCTCCACATCACTAGCCATCCGTGAAATACAAATTAAAACAACACTGAGATATCATCTCACTCCAGAAAGAATGGCTATTATAAAGAAATCAACCAACAACAAATGTTGGCGAGGCTGTGGGGAAATAGGAACCCTTCTCTACTGCTGATGAGAATGTAGACTGGTGCAACCATTATGGAAATCAGTGTGGAGACTCCTTAAAAAACTAGGACTGGAAATCACATTTAAACCAGCTATCCCCCTACTGGGAATTTTCCCGGAGGATCTGAAAAATGTCATATCATAGTGATATATGTGTACCTATGTTCATAGCAGCACAATTTGTGATAGCCAAATTGTGGAAGCAACCAAGATGCCCATCACCTGAGGAATGGATTAAAAAGATGTGGTATTTTTATACAATGGAGTATTACTCAGTTATAAAGAATGATAAACGAAGTCTTCATATTTAAGTGGATGCCACTTGAAGATATAAGTAAAATAAACCAGACCTACATGTGTAAATATCGTACAATCTCCCTAGTATGAAAACTCAAAGAAGAAATACTAATAGAAAGGTATAACACCATTAAAAGGAAAGTGAGAACTTGAGGACTGGACAATGAGGAGAGGGCAAGGAGAAAAGCTGGGAAACATTACAGGGGCAAAGCCATACATTTATATGCACAAGATGGGTAAGGCAAGGATCCTGAGACTCTGCAGCATGTTTTTGAAACTAGCAGTTAATCGGAAGGATTCTCACTCTGACTAACTATATATGCTGATAACTGTGAACTAAGCAGCTGCACTTCAGCAATGCGTAATGGTGCGTAATGGTAGGGTCATGCTTGGAATGGCTGCCATTCTGGTCTTCTAGATACATAATGCTCGTCATGACATACCAATTACTGCCATAGTGTCTCTCAAGTACATGTTTAAAAAAAAGGGGGGGGCAATGAATGAAAACAAGAGACAGGAAAAAAAACTCACAGGACAGTTCTGCTACAATGCTGTATATGGTTAGATGTCTTAATTTCTGTGTAAAATTATATAATTCTTTATTCATATTTTTTCATTTTTTTATTTTCTTAATTTTTGTTTTCCTATTTTGCAGGGACTTAAAGTTTAACATATCAATACTTGATAGAAAATACCAGTTCCATTTTATACCTAAGATGTTTGATATTCAGACAGTTAAGTTAAACCCGACTGTATATACTGTAGGGTTAATAAGCTTCTCTTCTGGAGGGTTAACAACCTAAGTTTGCAGACCAGGTATCAGAGAAAAAGAAGGGTTGCAAGGACAGCCAACATTTTGTCCCTAGCCTTTCAAGGTCAGTAAGGACTCAGGACATCGGAGAACCTATACTGTAACATTATGTAACTCAGTTGTGTCCCAGATTTTATCATCAAGGAGATTATGAGGCCACAGAGTAATGTGATCAGTGATGTAGAGTGTGCCTAAGGACAGTCACACAGAGAGAAAGTGTTCTCTCAGACTTTCACAGAGAGCGAATTGGTCAAGCAATGGCTGTGACTCATCCAAATGGCTGACACTCACAAAGGATCTACAAACTGCAGTACAGGGTTTCAGGTTAAATCCTGAGAGGATTTGACTGGCCTTATCAAATACAAAAGTTACATTTCGTTATATAAGTCTTGTTTTATCTTGATCTTAACCGTCCAGCAGAAAAGCATGAAAACGAAGTATAAAAAGTAAAGCCACATTAATATGCTGAGCTGTAAAAAGCTCAAGTCAACAACTTTGGACATTGCCAGTCTTACAGAAAACCAACTACTGTTATGGACTAATGGACTATATAGGGAGATTCTGCTGCATTCAAGCACCTACAGTATTTCAATGATAATGGAATGCCCTTGTCTGACAAAACTAACCAAAAAAATGAGACAGAAATGAACAACCCTTTTATATCTGTATACTCAAAATAGTTAGGATAGAGCTAGAGCTCCATTCTCTTAATTCAATGAATACAGAGGATTGTTACAATAGTGTTTGAGACAGGATATCATGTCTGCATCTTGTACAATGAATAACCACTAAGACAACAATATGCAATGTATTAATTTTTGAAAATGTGACAGTAATTGGTTGTGAAACTGTCTCATTGATATTTGCTTTTCAATAAAATTATTTTTTTAAAAACAGAGAAGAAATATTAGGGGCTTTAATGAAAGGTAAACAACATGTAAGAAAAGATAAGTAAAGAAAACTCTTAAAAACATTCTTAAAATGTAGAGATTACAACCACTACAATAGAAAATATAATACAAATAAAAAATGCCTTTGATAGCTTCTAGTAGACTAAACATTACTAAGTAAAGAATCTCCAAACTTGAGGTTATCAGTAAAACATCCAAAATTTGGGAGGAACCCAGAACTAGAAAAAAAAAAAAAAAAAAAAAAAAAATCTTAAGAACTATGGGACAAACTTCCGCTGCACCTTGGGCACTCCATATTCGACCAACCCCAGGCCCTGTGAGTGTAGGGGAGAGCTTCTGCTCTGTCCTGCGCCTGCCCACCACTCCAGGCCCAGGCCCGCTGCGGGAGAGAGGCACTTCCCCGTGTTTTCCAGACCTCCCCCACCTGGCCAGACCCAGCGCAGCCTGCCCTCTGAGTGAGAACTTCCGCTGCGCCTTGGGCCCCCCATATCCGACCAACCCCAGGCCCTGTGAGTGTGGGGGAGAGCTTCAGCTCTGTCCTACAAAAGCCCACCGCTCCAGGCCCAGGTCCACCGCGTGAGAGAGGCACTTACCCGTGTTCTCCAGACCTCCCCCGCCCGACCAGACCCAGCGCAGACCGCCCTCTGAGTGAGAACTTCCGCTGCATCTTGGGTCCTCCATATCCCACCAACCTCAGGCCTTGCCAGGGTGGAGGAGAGCTTCTGCTCTGTCCTGAGCCACCCAGCCGCTCCAGGCCCAGGCCCGCAGCGTGAGAGAGGCACTTCCCCGTGTTCTCCAGACCTCCCCCGCCTGGCCAGACCCAGCGCACCCTGCCATCTGAGTAAGAACTTCTGCTGCGCTCTTGGGAGTCCTGCAGACCCATCAAAACACAACACTGGTGAGTGTGTAGGAGAGCTTCTGGGCTCTCTTGCCCCCGCTCCTCATAACCCTCCAGACCCAGCCCACATCTAGCATACAGACTTTAGGTACAACCCTGTAGCTAAAGTCCCTGCAGTGAGAGACTAGGGTCAAAACCACACAGCTAATCCAGGAACAGATCATCTTACCAGAGGTGCACAGCAGGCCCACCTCCAAGGGCAACAACTGTAGGGAGCTGGGCACAGTAGCCTAACCCAAGCCAGGCACAACTGCATGAACTAGAACTTGGTATATCAGTACCTGAATTTCATTAAGTAATAACATAATTGCACCAAAGCTCTACACCAAAGGCCCCAGGTCAGTGCTAAAGGAAATGATAAAGACAAGGAGCAAAATGCAATCTCAGGTCTCAAGCCCACCCATAACAACTGCAGAGGACACTAGCTCAGCTGAAATAAATGAACAAATAGCGTCGGAAGTAAATAAACAACAGCAGAAAGATATGGAGGAACTCAGAGCAGAATTAATTTCTGGAATTAAAAAAAAGAAAACTGAATTTATAGTAGCTGAACTTAAGAATCAAATGCAGAACCATATGGAGGAAACACAATACTCAACCAGAACAAATGCAGTGGACACTAGCTTAGCTGAAATATATGAATTAATAGCGTCAGAAGTAAATAAGCAACTACAGAAAGGTTTAAAGGAACTCAAAGCAGAATTAGTGTCTGAAATGAAAAAAGAAATCTCTAAACTCATAGCACCTGAACTAAAGAATCAAATACAGAAACCTAAAGAAGAAACTCAATCTGTTAAAAACTCT
>NW_004524609.1:2631920-2632521 GCF_000260255.1 Octodon degus | reverse complement strand
ATACAAGAAACACATTTAACTCATAAAGAAACTCACAGGCTGAAAGTCAAAAGATGGAAAATAATACTACATGCCCTAGCACTTCAGAAAAAAGCAGGGGTAGCAATCCTATTTTCAGACAGTCTCAACTTCAAACCAACAATGATCAAACGAAATAAAGAAGGCCACTATATACTAGTTAGAGAAAAAATTCAAGAGGAAGAAATAATAATCATAAATATGTATGCACCAAACACAGGAACACCCAACTATATAAGACAAATTTTAATAGACATGAAAAATCTAATATCCAATACAACAATCTTAACAGGAGACCTTAACACCCACTTACCCCGAATAGATAGATCAACCAGACAAAAAATTAGCAAAGAAGTAGCACAACTAAACCAGAGCTTGGAAGAAATGGACTTGGTAGACATACACAGAGTGTTCCACTCAACCACAGCGGAATACACATTTTTTTCAGCTGCACTTGGATCATTTTCTAAAACAGATCACATTCTAAAACACAGGTCATGCTTAAGTATATGCAAGAAAACAGAAATTATCCCATGCATATTATCTGACCACAATGCAATGAAACTGGAAATAAATAACAAAA
>NW_004524609.1:2629668-2630130 GCF_000260255.1 Octodon degus | reverse complement strand
AGCATTAAATCAGAAACACTAAATCTCCTAGAAGAGAAAGTAGGAGCATCTCTTGAAGACAAAGGGGTAGGCAAAGAGTTCATGAACAGAAACCAAATCTCATGGGAAACACTTGAAAGAATTAACAACTGGGACCTCTTATTGAGAAGTTTTTTCACGTCAAAAGAAATTATCAAAAAAAAAAAAAGAAGAAGAAGAAGAAGAAAAAGAAATTATCAACAAAGTAAAAAGACAACCCACAAACTTCAAAAAAATCTTAACTAATAAGCACTCTGACAAAGGTCTGTTCTCTAGAATCTATGAAGAACTAAAAACCATTAGGGCCCCTAAATTTAAAGACCCAATCCAGAAATGGGCATCGGAGATGAACACATGCTTCTCTGAGGATGAAATTAAAGAAGCAAATAAATATATGAAAAAATGCTCCACATCACTAGCTATTTGTGAAATGCAAATTAAAAC
>NW_004524609.1:2625634-2628185 GCF_000260255.1 Octodon degus | reverse complement strand
TGGACAAAATATCCTGTCTGCTTCTTATACTATGGATAACCACTAAGAAGATAACAATGTACAATGTATTGACTATCAAAACTGTCCTATTAATCAGCTGTGAAACTGTCTCATTCATATTTATTTCTCAATAAAAAATAAATAAAAGAACTATGGGACAACTACAAAAGACATAAATATATACAATGGGAACAACAAAAGTAGAAAAGAAGAGAAGAAATGTTTGAATCAATAATGAGCAAGAGTTCTCCTAAATTAACATCATGGTAAATGTCAAAACAAACAAGAAATATGAAAGAGGATCATAAATTCAAACTAGTTGGGCAAAATCCCTTTGCCTTAGTATATCATGTTAAAATTACAGAAAATCAAAGATTAAAAAAACTTTAAACAAGCTAGAGGGGGGGAAAACACCCTGCTTGTTATGGCTTGTGTCTAGATGTCCTCCCACAGCTTCATGTACTAACTGGTGGCGCTTTTGGTTTAGTATAGTCCTATGTTTAGACAACAGGAAGACCCACCCTAGATGTGGGTGGTTCTACTAAACATCAAGCTTGCAGCTTGAATGAAGGCTCCATGCTAACAATTTGCTGCTTCCTGACTCTGTCTGCTCTTCCATGTACTGTTCCTTCTCTGGCATGCCTCTCTGCTATGCCACCCTTGCCTTGGAGCCAGCTAACAATGAATTGAGAACTCTACAAACTGTGACCTAAAATAAACCTTTCCTCTTCTAATATGTGGGTGTTGGATATTTTTTTCCTAACAACGAAAAGTAACTAAGATACTACCCAAAAAGCAAAGATAAAAATTATACCTGATCTGTCCTCAGAAACAATATAGGAGAACAGAGAGTAGAATGAAATGCTTAAAATGAACGAGGTGGGGACAGAAACCACCAACCTAGAATTTTTTGCCCTATGTAATTATCCTTTAAAAGTTAGAGACTTTCTCAGTCAAAAAAGACAAAAGAAATAAGGTTATTTTAATAGGACATTAGCCTTACAAGAAATGTTTTAAGTTCTTCAAAGAAGAAAAAAATAATACAGGTCAGAAAATTTTATCTACCTAAAGAAAAGAAGCCATGGGGAATAAATATGTGAATGTAAAATAAAAGATTCTTTATTAACTTAAAACATAAACTTCTTCAAAATAATAACAGCAATAATATATCTGATTATTATATGTCTGTATATAATATTTATATTTATATATGCTTCTATGTAAATTAAGTGTGAGCTCACCTAGCAAGAATTAGGCATGTTCTGTTATTATAGGACACTTAACTTGCACTCCCCATGAGATAAGAATAGTCTCCACTTATTCATGGGGAAAATGTTACAAGACCCTTAACAGATGCTTAAAACACACGTAATACCAAACCCTATTTACACTGTTTTTTTTTCCTATACAAACCGTGGTACCTCAGTTCACAAACTTGTTCTATGATTTTGGAAAAATATTTGTGTGCATGCAGAAAATATGACCATGGTCACATTTCACTCAATGTAGAGATTGCAAACAAAAACAAAATTTTGTCAAACACTTCTGTTTGTGAACCAAACAGAAGTTTTGTGTTTGCAAACAAAAGCATTCATGAACCAAGGTACTATTGCATATATTTACAATAAAGTTTAATTTCTAAATCAAGTATAGTAAGACTAACAATTATGAAATTATTAATAAATTACTATGATAACTATGGTACATTTTATTGTACTGTAGCTTTTAGCAATTTTAGTACATAATTATTTTCTTTCCTTGAGAACTTTTACTTTTTCATTTGAAATATTTTATAATTTCTCATTGGTATATCTGAATTATCGGCAAAAATACTCTTATACTTTGTGGCCATTACCAAATAAGAGCAGGTACCTGAACCCAGGCACTGTGATATGGCCACAGTCATCTAAGTGACTAATGGGTGGGTTACATATACACATGGATATATTGGAAAAGGGGATGATTCACACCCTGGGCAGGTTAGATATAAAGATGTAAAGTTTCACTGTACTACTCAGAAAGGTATAAAACTTAAAACTTACAAGCCATTTTTTATGAAATTTTTCACTTAACATTTTTAAGCTGAGACTGTGAACATGAAAACCATGAAAAGTGAAACCATGGGTTGGGTGCTACTGTAGTATTATTTGAAAACTGACTTGTCATTAGTTGTCAATGTGTATTGCAAATGCTAGGCAACCACTGAAAACCATAACAAAAAAATATTGATATGCTAAGAGGAGAAAAAAGAGAATTAAACAAAATGCTCAATTAAAATCACAAAAGGTAGAAATGAACAAAAATACAAATAATGAAGAAAGACAACAGACAAAAACAGTAATAAATATTGCAGATATTAATATATACACAACAATAATGCCTTTAAACATCAGCATACCAGTTAAAGGACACAGTGTAGCTGGTTTAGGTGATGTGTACCAATAGTCCCAGCAACTTGGAAGGTAGAGGCAGGGGGATAATTTGAGCCTGAGAGGACAAGACCAGCCTGGGCAACATAGCAAGAACTCATCTCAAAAAAGTAAAATGAAAA
>NW_004524609.1:2619008-2625534 GCF_000260255.1 Octodon degus | reverse complement strand
AAAGTCAGAAAACACAGGGAGCAAGATATGCTACACTAACACATTCATGAAAAAAAAAGTGGAAGTGGCTATATTACTTTGAAACAAAGAAGACTAAAGAGGAAGGCAAGAAATCTGGGGCATTTTATAACAATTAGTCAATTTTCCAAAAAGACCTAATAGGCTTTGATGTGTATGTATCTAACAAAAGAGCATCCAACTACTGTACATGAGGCAAAAACTTACAGAACTTCATTGAGAAAACAGATGAGTTTACTATAACACTTAAAGACTTCAACATTTCTCTATCAAAAATGGACAGATACATTAGTTAGAAAATCAGTAAGCACATAGCTGAACTCAACTACATCAGCAGTAACAAGATATAATGAAAGTCTACAACCTGCTTCATATAACAATTGAATATACATTCTTTTCAAGTTCAAATGAGCTATTTACCATGATAGATCACAAAAGGAGCATAAAGTACATCTTTATAACTTAAAAGAATAAAAATTATATAATGTATGTACTCAGATTGCAATGGAATTAAACTAGAAATTATTAACAGAAAGGTAACTAAGAAGACCTCAAAATGGAGAATAAATACATATTTAGATAACATATATGGCAAATAAATCTGCAAAAAAATTTAAGATAGTTAGAAGTGAAAATGAAACGTAGTTTTCAAAATTTAAGGTATGCAGCAAAAGCAATGTTAACATGGAAATGTTTTGCCTTGCATACAATATCAAGGAAAATTGAAAGCTCTAAAAGCAATAATCTAAGGAACCTCAAGAAGAGGAGGGAGAGGAAGAGGAGGAGGAGGAGGAGGAGGAGGAGAAGAAGCACCTAGAAAAAAAAAATCCAAGGAAAGCAGGAAAAAAGAAAACTAAATAGAAATTACAGTAGAAATCAATGATACTGAAAATAGAAAATCAACAAAAACAAAGGCAGGCCCTTTGAAAGAAAAAGTATTAGAGAGGTGGAGGTTTTTTTTTGTTTGTTTGGGGTTTTTTTGGCAGAACTGGGGATTGAACTCAGGCCCTTGTGCTTGCCAGAGTAGTGCTTATTCTACTGAGCCATCTCGCTGGCCTCAAGAAAAAGTTTTAGAAAGACCAACAAAACTGGTAAGACTCTAGTTAGGTTAAGAGAGAAGCATAATAAGTCAAAGCTGAGAAGTAGGTGATACATATGCTGTGGAGATTAAAAGAATGATAAAAGAATATTATAAATAATTTTCAGATCATCATTTGATAATCTAGAGGGAACTGGACCAATTTCTTGAAAGACATAATCTGTAAAACCTGTGCCTGTTTGGGCACAGCATGTCATGACAGGAATGCACAGTTGAGAAGAACTGTTCAACTCTAGGTGAGCAGAGGTAGTGAAAGAAAGAGGCCAGGGTCCCAATACGCCCTTCAATGTTATGCCGCACATGACTGAACTTTCTTCCACTAAGCCCCAAATTCTAAAGGTTCCATCTCACAAAAGCATCACATGTACCGAGTCTTCAAATCATGGGTCTCTTGGGAACATCTGAGATTCAAACTTTAGTGAAGGCCCTTGTAAGTCTGAAAAATTGAGGAAAATCTCCCCCTTTCTTCTCACCCTTATCCTTCATTTCTAAGCAATTCCATGGGGGTAACACACAGATGGTAGTGGTGCTAAGCAAGCATCTAAAACTTTAAGAGAAGGGAACCTCTTTCTTTAACTGCAGGAGATGTAGCCTTAAGGATGCCCACATGTGTCTTGTTGCTCTTTTTTCCCCTCAGACTGTCTTCTCATCACTTAAGGCTGAATGAAGGAACAATTAGAGGAAATGAATAGGAGAGTGAGAAAACTAAAGCTTCGCTTTTCTGGCCAGATGACTGGAAAGAGAAGTTAAGTCTTGGAGCCTGGAAAGTGTTGATGAGATTCAAGTGAAGAGAACGATCAAGAAAACAATCCTAAGGGCTAGCAAGATAGCTCAGTGGACTAAGTATCTGCTTTGGCAAGAGCAGGGACCAGGGTTTGAGTCCCCATTCCACATGTTGTGCTGGCCCTACCCCCCAGGACGCACTGAGCTAGCGACCAGGTCTGGGCATGGTGGCACATGTCTATAATCCCAGCACTGGGAAGGCTCAAAACAGGAGGATCACTATGAGTCCAAACTACATTTTGAGACCCTGTACCAAACACATAAAATGAGGGGGAAAAAGAAAACAGTCCTGTGGTCCTGGGTATGAACTACTAGGCTCTCTCTTCTGAGCTATGAATATTGAGATCTGACACTAAACAGTATATCTGTTTTTTTCCCATAATTTTATTGATAAACAAATAGCAGTGAGACAGTTTCAAATCAAATTGGTAGGACAGTTTCAATAATTAATATACCCGTTTTTTAAAAAAAATTATTTATTTATTTATTTATTTATTTATTTGGTACAGGGTCTCACCATGCAGCTCAAACTCACAGTGATCCTCCTGCCTCAGCCTCTCCAGTGCTGGGATTGCAGGCATGCAATCAGTTTTGGTGGCCAGCATGGCCTGTGGTACTGGGGATTGAATCTGGGTTCCTGTACTTGCTAGGCAGGCACTTGGACTGCTAAGCTATTTCCCCAGCCAATATATCCTTGCTTTTGACAAGAGCAACAAGATAAGCTACCAGCCTAGTTCCACAGGGGTCAGATTCGTGGGACTTAACCTAATAGTGCTATCAATGCTTAGAAAACTGAGCTACTATTTGCCCACAGACCCCATAATCGAAGGTAAGAACCTATATCTTGAACATAATCTGGTTAATTGGCCTCTTACCCCCCCACACACACATTAACCTTCTCCTTAGGATTTAAAACACAAGTTTTATAACACAGTATTTAAAATTCAAAATGTTCTAAAATCATTTGGCCATGAAAAAAAAAAAAAACAAGAAAACCTAATATTTATTTTTTTATATTTATTCATTATGTATTTGGTACAGGGTCTTGCTACATACCTTGGACTTGTAGTGATCCTTCTATTTGCAGCCTTCCCAGCACTGGGATTACAGGCATGCATCATCACTCCCAGTCTCATTGGGCTTAGTGTGCCTAGGGGCAGGGCCAGCATGGCATGTGGTATCAGGGATCGAACCCAGGTCCCTATGCTTGCCTAGGTACTCATCATAAGCCACCTTGCTGGCCCTGCCCCTGGGCACACTGAGCCCCATCAAGACGGGTCAAGGTGGCCCATGCCTGTAATCCCAGCACTGGAGAAGCTAAAAACAGGAGGATTACTAGGAGTCTGAGCTGCCTAGCAAGATCCTGTACAAATACATAAGGGGGGAGAAGGGGTCATTAAAAACTGAGGTGATATATATACTGGAATTAAAAAACAAAGACTTTAAGGTAACTATTATAATAATGCTTCAATAGTAAAGGCAAATATTTTTCTAAATGAATGGAAAGACAAAGTCTCAAAATCTTGTGTATATTTTATATTTGAAGCATATCATCCTGCCTACTAGACATAGTTCAAATACTATCTGTGGCCAGCAACTATATTTCAGCATGGATGTTCTAGACCTATATCTCAAATCAAATCTACTCTGTTCCAAAGGGTTAGCTAAAAAGTATGGCCCAATAAAGAAATTAAAACAAAAAGTGAAAGGGGCTGGGGAGATGGCTCAGTAGAATAAGCACTTCCCTGGCAAGTGCAAGGGTGTGAGTTCAATCCCCGGTTCCACAAAAAAAAAAAAAAAAGTGAAAAGAAAAATGCAACCCAACCAAAAACTGAAAATAACCCACCATAGCCACATTCAACTCAGCTACGAAATCTGTGTAAAACACAGACAAATCTTAGAGAATGACAGTGAGTATTTATAACTTATTCAGGTAGCTTTCTCACGGCTGTTGCTATTTTAGCTGTTCTCTTGATACTGAAGCACACAAACACATTCCTGGCACCTACTGTGCAGCTTTGACCTGGGAATGAGACCACGAGAAGCACTAAAGTATTCAGCTGTCACGGATAGCTGTACATTTTCACTATGCTACCTCCTATTAATTCTCTGGCTCTTGGTTATAATCCATGGGAATTTTCTGTCTTTCCATTATACAGAACACTGTGCTGGTCTCCTACATTGATATCATGCTGATTAGACTTTGTGAATTAGCAGCAACTAATTTAGATATATTAGTAAGGTACTCATCATAAAATTCAGTGAATTTCAGGGTAGAACTTAGCATTGGGAGAAAAAATAATGCCAGTCTCTGCAAATAATTATTATCCTGTTTTGAGAAAGTTTTTGTCTTACCTATAGGGCCTTAAAATGAAAAACCTAACCATGTGACATCATGTTATCATGTGTGGGCAGCCAACCATGAACTAAGGACTGTTGGACCACAAAGCAATCCAGTTGGATATACAATACAATGCATCACTGCCTCACTAAATGGGAGCAACTATACGTGAGATCAGGCCCAGCAGGTCCTGAGTCATAAGTAATTTGTATAGCTACGTCTGCTTATAATACTGTTTCTTAATTCTCTACAATGGGGTGGGAAGGTAGCCTTGCTTAGTGATGGCTCAATATGACATGCAGATGACACAACCATTATCACCTCACTATAGGGTTGTTCTGGACAGTAATACAGAGAAACTGCCCAGTGACAGAAATTTGAGAATGGTACCTGGTGGTTTATATTCTCTGTGAAGGGAAATGATAAAGTTATTGTTGAACACCAACTAACTGACAATGTTTAATGGCCTGATTGGATATTCAAGACTTTGGGCTGGGGAGATGGCTCAGTAGAATAAGCGCTTCCCTGGCAAGCACAAGGGCCTGAGTTCAATCCCCAGTTCTGCCAAAAGAAAAGAAAAGAAAAGAAAAGAAAAGAAAAGAAAAGAAAAGAAGGAAAAAAGGATATTCAAGACTTGGAAGAAAACAATTGGAAAAGTGGCAAAAAAAGAGATCTGGGGTGAAGAATGTTGACAGACCACTTTGAAAGAATACAAAATACAAGGTAATCTATGTCCATGAGAATGCCTACCAAAAAGCAAACTTTGCAGGGAAGGAAGTGCTTAAGCTAGTAGATAAGTCCACTCTATTTTTGTCCAATGACTCATTAACAATGAGATGAAGTTTACATGGGCTCAGCAATGAGTTTACATTCAGCAATACTGTACTAATCTGAGCATCCAATCTGACTATGATACACATGTGCCATGGGAAATACAGGCAGATAGCAAGTTACTTCTCTGTTGTTTTCTGGCCCTTGGCAATTTCCTCTAATAAATAAAATGAAAATTTGAAGTAAATTTGGATACATTAGTTGTCCATCATATCAGCATTCACAGTGTGAAGTTTTTCAAATTGTCTTAGTCTGCCCCCTTGTGGGAACTAGAGTTTTGCTCTTTTCCTAGGAATAAAGCATTAAATCCTCAAATTGGGGGTGGGGGTACTGTAAACTGTATCTCTATCCTATTCTACAATAAATTTCCTCATCTTTTGTTATCTAACTACTTATGATCTTTCATTAAGATTTATAAAGGTTTTTTAAAATAATTTTATTATGTCTTATTAGAAATGTTCAGATAATATTTTAATTTTCAGGGTTGGCAAGATAGCTCAGTGGAGTAAGTGTCTGCTTAGACAAGCACAGGAACCAGGGTTCAATCCCTGGCACCACATGCTGCCCTAGCCCCACCCCTGGGTGCACTGAGCCAGCCACTGAGATCTGGCTTGTTGGTGCACAACTGTAATCCCAGAGCTGGTGAGGCTGAAAATAAGAGGATCACTATGAGTTCCAGCTGCATAATGAGATCCTATACCAAATATATAAATTAATCAATTTTTTAAAATTTTGGTGGCACTAAGGACCAAACTCAGGACCATGCACTTGCCAGGCAAGCACTTATTCCACTGAGCTATCTCCCCAGGCTCCAAATACATAAATTTTAAAAAAAAAATTCTTTTTAATTTTCTATTTTCAGTGTAACTTTTTCAGCCTTGTTAGTTGCATGCTTTTATTCCTTTTCTTTCTAAATATGGGTAAGCAAAGAATGGCTTTTATCAAGGTTTCTAGAGTTAAGCCAACTGTGATAATATTAAGTAGGATTTTAACATGTTCTGTTTGGGGCTGTGTATTACAAAAGCATGAGATGGTTCTAAATAATGACGAATCACTTTGTAAATTTAAACACCCAAAGATGAGGAGGAAATGGTGGAATACGTTGCACCACTGTACTGATGCACATTCAGTGTACGCCTGGAAGGACGCCTGTTATGCTGCTAACAGAGAGAACAGGAAACAAAACATTGCAATTCATTTTTTAAAAAATCTTCAAACTAAACCAGGAGCAGAGGCACACACCTGCAATACCACCCTCTCGGAGGCTGAGCAAAACACTGGCAATTTGACGCCAGATTAGACAATGTAGCAACTTAGTCAGACCCTGTCTCAGAAAATAAATAAAAACCACAAAGAGCTCAGTATATAGTACAGAATAAAGGCCTTGAGTAAAATCTTCATTATCTCCTCCCAAAAGATCAGAGAGAGAGAGAGAGAGAGGGAGAGAGGGAGGG
>NW_004524609.1:2611988-2618908 GCF_000260255.1 Octodon degus | reverse complement strand
GAGAGAGAGAGAGAGAGAGAGAGAGAGAGAGAGAGAGAGAGAGATCCTTGCATACGTCACTATGTGCTCAGAGAAAAACATGGAAGAATATAGTCTTAATATAGGTGATACTAGTTACTTTAGTGGATTGGAAAAGCAATTGTTCAATAAATGTAACTTTAAAAATTCAATCAGATTATAGCTCTCACACAAATCTGTTCTGATGTGTCATAGCAACCCAAAATATAATGAGGAATTGTTGATTAGATGGCCAATTTCAAATTTAACTTTACAAAAAGTGTGATAATCAAAAAAAGTTTAAACTTCAGAAGAAATATGGGATTAGAAATACATTTAAGAAGGATTTATCATGTATGTTCAAATCTTCCAAATATTATCTACCCAACAACAAATTTGCACCTTGACTACCAAAAGGAAAGGTTCATACACACTAACAACAACAGTGATTTTAAAAATTCAGCATGGATAAATACAAAGTAAAAAGAGTTTCTCTATGAAAAATAATGCTGACTTAACAGTATTCTATAAACTAAAAGATATGTGAAGATACCTACTCTCTAATGTGATACATACATACTACTAAACGTTCACTTCATTTTTTCTATTTCTAAAGCAATTTACACTGAACCCTAAATGATTTTTTTTTTTTTTTGTATTTTTAGAGAAGGGTCTACAGGGTGTTAAGGGTCTCACTACTAGATCGGACTCAACAATAATCCACCTGTTTACAGCCTCCCAAGAGCTGGGATTATAGGAGTGCACCACCACTCCCAGTCTCAATCATCATCTCAGTGTGCCCTGGGGGCGAGGCCGACACAGCAGGCCTGGGGATGGAACACCCTCACCCCCTGAACCTCCTTGCAAGTGCTTTAATCTGCCTAAATGATTTTTATCTGAAAGATAAACTACTAAAATGTCTAAACAATCCTATACATTAGTGATACTACTATCTAATCTTACTGTTATGGTTTGTGTTTAGTTGTCCTCCCAAAGCTTCATGTAAGTTAGGAGGCAGATATGGGTGGAGGAGAAACTAGTGGCTTGAAGGGTTGGGCCAGAGGACAATGGCAGGGCCGAGGAGCAGGGCCAGAGAGGCATAAACCATTAAACTGGCTATCCTGTGCTTTCTCAGAAAGGTGGAGCAGGTCATCCTAGACACTACAGTGCCCCGGCTTCTCCAGCATCTTGAAACCTCCATTAACTGTGAGTTAAATAAACCTTTCCTTCCCTCATTTTGAGTGTTGGGTATTTGTCCCAGCAACAAGAGAAGAGTAACTAAGACACTAGCATTAAAATAAAAAATAATACACTGAGCATTAACATAATTTTTCTCATCATTCTACATAATTAACCAAATGACTCAATAAAGAAAATTTTGTAATTTTTCAGACTAAAGGATAATTTGTATGTATTTCAAGGATGTAACATCTCTTATCTTCTCAATATTTTACAAATTTGCAAGTAAAGAGAATTGGAACACAGTATATCCGACAGTAGAATTGTACACTATGACTACATACACAATAGCATATGTTAATCAATTCAAGTGGGCTATCATGAGAATCATGCAAAGCCCAATACTATATATATTTTCCCAATCTTTCCAACTTAAACTGTTTCATGGGTATTATATTCATACACACCTTGTAGATCAGATCCTAATATCTGCATTATGGTGTATTTGCAAAAATGAGTCAGAACTGGGTTTCATTCAACCCTATCACATTAGCTCATGCACTTATTTAATATCTAGAACAAAACAAATTACATGTACATACAAATAACCTATAAGAAAACATTTAATGCATAAAACAGGACCAACATAACAAAAACTTAAGACATAAAGATTCCTAAAATAAAGAACCAAAAATGCCAAGAATTCTAGAGCTCCCTTTGTCATATTTAATGGCCTAAATAGACCATTTGCAAGTAAAAATGGAAATAATAAGATAGGTTAGTATGTCATTGTAATAGTAAAGAAAAGAAGTAAGGGAGGTTTAGTATTCACTCTTTTTTTGGGTGGGCGGGGGGGGGGGGTTACTAGGGATTGAACTCAGGACTTTGTGCTTGCCAGGCAAGTACTTGATGCCACTGAGCTATATCAGCTACCCAGTGATGCCAGTTTAAATTACTAGTTATTATACAAAATGATGATAATTTAGAAACAACATAACTGTGTGGTGATGCAGGTCTATAATCCCAGCACTCGGCAGGATGAATAGTTTGAGGCCAGTATAGGCTATGCAGGAACTCAAGGATAGCCTGAACTTAGAGAGAGCAAGACATTGTGCCAAAAAATAAATAAATAAAATTTTTTAACAGTGAAAATAAAGAAGGGACTGGAGATGTACCTCAGTATGAAAGCCCTAGGTTCTAACATCAGTATAGAAAAAAATGTTTTTAGAAACAACATAGCAAGAGCCAGCCAAATAGCTCAGAGGATTAAAGCGCCTGCTTAGGCAGATGCAGGGGCTGGGAGTTTGACCCCCAGGCCTGCCATGCTGGCCCTGCCCCAGGGGCACGCTGAAAGGAGATTGAGACTGGGCATGGTGGAGCAAGCCTGTAATCCCAGCGCTTGGGAGGCTGAAAACAGGAGGATCACTACAAGTCCTATCTAGTAGTGAGACCCTGTATACCTTGTCCTAAATACAAAAAAAAAAAAAGAAAGAAAGAAAGCAAGAAACAACATAGCATTATGTAAATGAAAAAAATTCATTTTTAAGTGTTATGGTTTGGGTCTAATTGTCCCCCAAAAGCCTCATGCAGTCATGCAGAGGCTTCTAGAGTTTGTGATTAATTCACGATACGGGTGTGAGAGCTACATCGCAGGTAAGTCTGAACGCAATATAAGGAAGGAAGCGGGGCTTGTCCTCTGCTGCTCCTGCAGCTGCATCACTGCTGCTCCTGCCTTTTTGCTCTTTTCCACCATGAACTGCTGCCCTCTGCCATGTGCCAGGTGCCACTATGCCTTGGGGTCAGCTGATTATAAACTAAAACCTCCATAAACTGTGAGCTAAATAAACCTTTCCTTCTTCCTTAATTCTGAACATCGGGTATTTTGTCCCAGCAATGAGAGAAAAGTAACCCAGATATCAAAGAAATCTTTATAGCACTGTAAAATAAAATGCAAAGACTTGAGGACAAATATTAAGAAAGCCATGAAAAATTAAAACTAAATGAAATCTGATTGAAGAATTGTTTCCCAGAGTACATGCGAAAAGGTAATTCTGATCCTACGATGTTTCCAGGACTTGGTTTAGTGACAGAGAAAGAGATGCAGGGAGCAGAAGCACCTAGAAAAGCAACTTAAAGAAATAGAGTGTAAAGCCCAAGTCATTGACCTGCATGTAATACGAAAACATCCAAAGTCTCTGCCCATACCCTGGAGTACTGGTATGTTTGGATCACAATACACTGTACCACTGCTTCTCAGTCTTTTGGTAGGATCAAGTGCAGAATACACTGAACCTAAGAATTGGGTCAAAAACCAACATAATTGATTAACACACAAATGAGAGAAGATGAGACACTGTACACTCAACCAGATATTTTACATATCCTCTAATCTTGGAAGAAAAAAACATCAAATAGAAACTGAAGCCACAATCAGAGCAAATTATCAGGTGACATGCAGGGATATCAGTTGTGTAGAATTAGTATTTGTCCTGAATGTATTAGCATCAGTCTTATTTGATTGATACCTCTGGCCTCCTAACTATTCACTATTTTGAGTAGCACTGCTCCAGACAGGCAAACAGCATTATTATATAATAAAACTGAAAGGCTTTAGGTCTAGGTTAAGATGGAGTAAGCACACTCCACCTCAGTCAAATGCAACTAAAACCCCTGAATCTAACTGAAAACCTTGTTAAGAATGACAAGCCAGCAACTGAGACTTAGAAAAAAAAATAAGCAAACTGTGAAAGAAAAACCATTTGACACATCACCAATTCAGTGATGTTTCCTTATTTTTATGTCTTAAAAACTCACAGCCTGAATCTAAACACTAAAACTAGGTAACAAGAACAAACAAAAAAGAATACAAGGTAAGTCTTTTTCTTTTGGTTAGAAAGCAGAAAAATGGAACTTCTATATGGGAATAAGATAGTAGTGAAAATCACCTAGCTTTTTCTCCCTTTAGCTTTCTTTCCAGCCCTACACCCAGAAAAACCCATTTCACAAATGGCAGGTATGGCTAAAGACACAAAAACCTAAAAGACAAAAATTCTTCTTTATAATCAAAGGACTGATGGCATAAGGAATGTGAGAGAACTAAAGGAAAAACAAATCCACATAATTTGAGATCAATATTCCTCTTTTAATAACTGACAGAAGCAGGCAGCAAATCAGCCAACGACATAAAAGACTTGAACAATAATATAATCAACTTGGCAAAATTAGCGTTTGTAGACCTTTTCACACCAAAATAGTGTAATACACATTCACGTTAACATTTATTCAAGTATAACAGGGTGGTACATGTCTATAATTCCAGCATTCTGGAAAGCTGAGGTAAGAGAATTGAAAGTTTAAGCTCAGCCTGGGTAATAAAGCCAACTCACATTCAAAAACAAAAATAAATGAAAAGTTTTTAAAAGGACTCAGGATATAGCCCAGTGTTAAAGCCTTGGCTTCAATCTCCACTACTGCCTACCCCTTCCCAAATGAAAATAGATTATTTCCAGAGCCATAAAACAAGGCTTAATTCAAATTGAACTCACAAAAATTATGTTCTCTGACACAAAGAAATTAAATTAGTAATGAATGAAGTTATCTGAAAATTTTCCAAACGCATGGAAATTATATAAACATACTGCTAAGCAACACATTAGTCAAAGAATATCACTTTTCAAAAGCGAAGAAACGAGATCAAGTCCTAGCCCAGGCCCAGTGAGTGTGTGGGAGAGCTTCCAGCTAACCTGCACCAGCAGGACCTGCCAGTCCAAGCCCAGGCGCAGCATGGGTGAGACACTCTTCCACCCCCTTGGAACCCCCACCACCACTCCGCAACACCCCCACCCCACCCCGCCTGCCCAGTGAGAATTTCTGCCACGTTCTGGGGAACCCCAGATCCAGTTCTAGCCCAGGCCTGGTAAGTGTGTGGGAGAGCTTCTGGCTAACCTGCGCCAGCGGGACCTACCAGTCCAAGCCCACACGCAGCGTGGGTAAGACCTTCTTTCACCCCATTGGGCCCCCCCCCCACAAACACACACACACACACACACGACTCCACAGCATCACCCTCACCCTGCCGGCCCAGTGAGAATTTCTGCTGCATTCTGGGGACCACTAGATCCAGTCCTAGCCGAGACCCTGGTGTATGGGAGAGCTTCCAGCTACCCTGAATTGGCAGGACCTGTCGGTTCCAGCACAGGCGCAGATGAGTGAGACCCTCTTCCACCACCTTTGGCCCCCACCACCACCACTCTGCAGCAACCCCCACGCTGCCCGCCCAGTGAGAATTTCTGTCACGTTCTAGTGACCCCCAGATCCAGTCCTAGTCCAGGCCCACTTTCCTCTCCCCACTACTACACCTTGTCCCCTCCAGACTCAGCTCAGGCCTGGCATACAGGTCTGAGGTGAAACCCTGTAGAAAGAGTAGGGGACCAACCTACCCAGCTAGTCCAGGAGCAGAACATCTTGCCAGAGGGGCACAACATGATCTACTCACAAGGGTGGCAGCAGAAAGGATCTGAGCACAGCAGCCAAACCCAGGCCAGGCATAACTGGATAAATTCAAACTTTGTAGATCTACACCTGAACTTCAGTAGGTGCTAAGGTTATAACTCACCAAAGCTCTACAACAAAGGTCAGAAGACAGTGCTACACAAAATGACAACAAGAAGGAGCAAAATGCAATCTCAGATCCCAGGCCCACACATAACAAGTGCAGAGGATACTAACACAGAACAAATTGGGAATCACACAGCTGAAATCAATGAATCAACAACTTCTGAAAGAAACAACTGTAGAAAGGCATAGGAGGGACTCAAGATTGGAAAAACAAACAAACAAACAAACAAGAAATCCATGAATTAATAGCATCTTCAGTAAAGAATAAAATGCACAAACATACGGAGGAAATGCAATACCCACCCAGAACAAGTGCAGAGGACACTAGCTCAGCTCAAATGGATGAATTAATAGCATCGATAGTAAATAAGCAACAGCAGAAAGTTATAGAGGAACTCTGAGCAGAATTCTTTTCTACTAGCTCAGCTCAAATGTATAAATTAACAGCATCTATAGTAAATAAGCAACAGCAGAAAGTTATAGAGGAACTAAGAGTGGAATTCTTTTCTGAAATAAAAAAAGAATTCTCAGAACTCATAGCATCTGAAGTAAAGAATCAGCTACAGAAACATAGGGAGGAAACTCAATCTGAAGAAAACACTTCAGTAAAAGAATCAATAACTGCTTCTAAAGAAGACATTAATAAAAAACAGAGATTAGAAAAATGACGGATTCCTTGAATGAGCAATTCAGGAAAGAAATAGATCGCTTGAAGCAGAGTCAAAAATTATATATAGAGGAACTTAAAATCTCAATCACAACCTTGCAAAACTGTTTGAGTGAAAGTGAAGACCGAGTTTCAGATCTTGAAGACACTGGTGCAGCTAGTGAAAAGGTAAGAAAAGATCTCTTAAAAACAACTAGGATAAAGGAAAAAATAATTCACTTGCAAGATGATGCAAAGATGAACAATGTGAGACTAATAGTTATCAATGAGAAAGAAGGAGTCAATACAAATGATAAAAAGAATATGGGCAGAAGTAATAGCAGAAAACTTCCCAAATATGAGGAAACAACCTGACATTCAGGTGACCAAAGCATAGAGAACTCCAAATAATTTCGACCCAATTAAAAACACACCAAGACATATAATAGTCAAGATCCCAGAAATCCAGCACTAGAATAAT
>NW_004524609.1:2596366-2608480 GCF_000260255.1 Octodon degus | reverse complement strand
AATTAACAACTGGGATCTGCTCTTACTGAGAAGTTTTTGCATGTCAAAAGAAATTACCAACAAAGTGAAAAGACAATCCACAAATTTCAAAAAAATCATGACAAATAAGTACTCAGACAAAGGTCTGCTCTCTAGAATTTATAAAGAACTAATAAACACTACGGCCCCAAAATTTAAAGACCCAGTCCAGAAATAGGCATCCGAGATGAACACACACTTCTCAGAGGATGAAATTAAAGAAGCTAACAGATAAATGAAAAAATGCTCCACATCACTCGCCATCCATGAAATGCAAATTAAAACAACACTGAGATATCATCTCATCCCAGAAAGAATGGCTATCATAAAGAAATCAAAAACTATGAAACATAGTCACTGCAATATACAGAGGAAAACTAATAGCTTGTATATAGTATTAGAAAAGAATATTATCAATAACCTCAGCTTCTACCCTAAAGTACAGAATTAAACCCAAAGTAGGCAAAAGGACAGAACAAAGAGTACAAGGAAACGGAAAAGCCATATATAAAAGGAATGGTGAAAATTATTCTATAAGATCTATAAAACTGACTAAAACTTGGTCCAGAAGTATTACCTCAAAATGAAAAAATACCTGTATTACCAATCAGGTGCGAGAGAGGTGATTTCAATACAAGATTCTACACATTTTAAAACTATATTCAAGAAGAAACAGAGCAGGGGCTGGGGAGATGGCTCAGTAGAATAAGTGCTTCCCTGGCAAGCACAAGGCCCTGAGTTCAATCCCCGGTTCCACAAAAAAAACAAAAAAAAAAGAAAAAGAAAAAAGAAAAGAGAAGATGACGAAGACAAAGACGAAGAAGAAACAGAGGCAGACACATTGGTGCATGCCTGTAATCCCAACTATTAGGGAGACTAAGGCAGAAGGATTGCAAATTCGAGAGCAGCCTGAGAAATTTAGAGTATCCCTGGGTTTAATCCTTAGTACCATAAAAAGGAGGAAGAAAAGAAGGGAGGGAGGGAGGGAGGGAGGGAAGGGAAGGGAGGGGACAAGAGGGGAGGAAAGGGGAGTGAAGGTAGAATGAATGGATAACTACTACATAATGTAATCATATACTTACTAAAGTATTTGTTTTGTTTTGTGTGTATTTAGTACAAAGTCCACAGGGTCTCAGTACACAGATCGGACTCACAGTGATCCTCCTGTTTTCAGCCTTCCAAGTGCTGAGATTACAAGTGGGTGCCACCACGCCCAGTCTCAGTCGCCATCTCAGCAGACTCTGTGGTGGGGCCAGCATGGCACGCCAGGGATCGAACCCTGGTCCCTGAGCCTACCTAAACAGGTGCTTTAGTCCACTCAGCTATCTGGCTGGCCCAACTAAAGAATTTGAATTTATATTTTTAAAATTTTCAGAAAACAAAATTCCAGCCCCATATGAATTTCTGAGAGACTATCAAATAGTTAAGGATGAAACAAAATAATACCAATTTAACTCAAAACATTCTAAGAAACTGAAGCCAAAAAAACCCTCTCAATTTTCATCATATGAGACTAGCACTGCCCTCATACTAAAACCAGTCAAAACATAAGATAATTAAAGATCAAAATCTCACAAGGATGTAAAACTAATCTAAATTCTTAACAAGTCAAATCAATCAACCATATAAAAACAAGCCACAGGCCAGTTTTTCCCTGCCCTGCTTTTAGAACACTGTTTCCCTACCATAATGATATTAAATCAAGTAAATAATGATAACAGTTGCAACCACACACTGACAAAAACTGGTAAGGTTTACTGTTCAAGGTGACTGGCATAAATGTCCACTACAGTGGGCACCAGGGAAAGACTTATTCTAACATCACCTTCTCTATACACTATGTATCTTCCCCAAAGTTCAGGACTTACTGTTTTAAGTATGTCCTATTAACTCAAATCTGAGCCATTCATTTGTTGTATCAAACTTTTCTAAAGAAAATTGTATCAGGTGTCTATCAATCTAAAGAATAATTTTCTGGGGCTTCTAGAACATCTTCCAAAACAGACTGGTAGCTCTCTGTCCCTAAATTTTTACATTGTCATCCTGAAATATTTTCTCCTTTACTGACTTTCTTATAACCACTTATTCTCACCAGATGGTATTCAAGAGACAGGGACCTCAACTCACCCCATCCATGGAGTAAGTGATAGGTTCCCCAACTTATATCACAGAAAAGAATTTTAGGATGTGTTAGTGAAAGGCATAGATAGATTTATTAGAAAAAATATAGAGAACATACACTCAGAGAAACTGAATGCACGCTCAGAAGAGAGTAGCATGTTGTGGTCTTTGGGTGAGAGTATTTATGTGATTTTGGTGGTGCTCTCAAGATGAATGAGCTAGACTGTATATTGCCAGTGTCAGTTTATCTGTTACAGTTAATGAACGTAAGCCATATCCATGCACTAGGTGTGGTACCTAATCAATAGTACTCTTTCCTTGCCATGGAACTCTGGAATTTATCAATCTATACTATCGGAGGACAAATGCAGGCTTTGTTTATAGGTGAAAAGCACCAGCCCACTCCATATGAGAAACGCACGAGAGCCCAAATACAGGAGTACTGTATTTCAATACTCTCAGAACTGCTTTATTTTTTTCTTTTGAATGAGTTTCCTGGAAAGGAATAAAGGCATCATGACCTTGAATAACTTTTGTATCCTGAAGCTGCTGTTTTCTTAATCATAATTTTCCTTGCCTCCCTTCTACCTACTGTTATTTTTTTTCTATCCTAGTTCATTTCTTTCTACTATTTGGTTGATTTTCTCATTTTGATAGATCATATCCTCCAAAAGATTCCTAAGAAAGGGTACAAGACAAGCAGATTATTTTTGACAATTTGTATGTTGTAAAATATTTTAATTCAAAAATACTTTTCTCAGGGTGAAGATCAATCCTGGAGGCTAATCCTTTTTTTTTTTTTTTTTTAACCAGGGATTGAACTCAGGCCCTTGTGCTTGTGAGGGAAGCACTTATTCCACTGAGCCACCTCCCCGGCCCCTAAAAATACTTTTAATGTTAAAATACAATGACACTAAAGATGAAACCCTGGGGCTCACCCATGTTAAACAAGTGCACTAATACTGAGCTATATACCCAGCCATTTTATTTCTTATTTTGAGACAGGGTCTCCCAAAGTTGCCTAAGCTGGCCTCAATCTTGTGGTCCTCTTAGCTTAGTCTCCTGAGAAGCTAGTGCTACAGGAATACACCACTCCATGTCAGACTTTAATTTAAACTTATATTTAATTAATAGTTTCAATGAATTTGAAACTCTAATATTTTCTTTCGAAGTTTGATGATGCCTTTTTCAGCTTCCAATGCTAGCATTAAGAAATTCAAAACCAACTGATTTCTGTTATTTTGTTCAAGTCAAAGTTTTTTCCCTCCATAGAAGCATGAAAGATCTCTTGGGTCTCAGTGATAGGAAACATTAGCACAGTGTGTATTAGTTTGTATCTGTTTTCATCTACTATCCACATAAGCATTTTAATAGAGAAATTCACAGTCTTAATTCAAGAAAATCCTCTGGAATCATTTTGTTGATGACTTTTTCCCATTCTCTCTGCTCTTTCATTTGAGAACTATTACTATTTGAATACTAAAATTCCTGAATAGTTCCTTTAAGTTCCTTAACATTCTGCTTCTTTTCTCTATCACTGATCCTTTTTTTTTACTTGTGCAGAGTCCCTCAATATTAATTTCTAATATTTCTATAGGGTTTTGGTTTCTGCTTTAAGAATTTCAATACTCAGGAGTCATTTTAAAAAGTAATATCACATTTTTATAGAATCTTCTTGTCGCACAAGTGCATTATTTTCTTATCTTTGCGAAGATAATAGTAGCCTAATATTTCCTGCATAACTTAAAAGTTGTTTCATTTTGTTTAATTCCTACATTTCACACATTTGAGGGTTTCTTCAAATATCTAATAATTCTTACTCAGCTGTTCATATTTAAGAGGATAGGACTGAAAACATTCAGTGAGAGTTTTGATACCTGAAGCAATCTCAGGCTGTTTAAGGAATCTGAATAAGTACATTTGTAAGTCTTTCTTTGCAGTCAAATAGCCCAGAAAAGGTTCTTCTAACCTCGTGGCACTACGTTGAGCCCAGCAGAATACAGAAAAGAGAGAAAAAATCTGATGTCCAATTTTCCTGTTTCCCTCAACCACACTTAGTGTCTCCTAGTTTACAGTGTCTGTTTCACCCCTTTCCAAAGAATAAATCTGAGGCTTTGCCAGGGATGAGAGTGAGAAATTAAGTATTGCCCAGATGGCTGGTTAGCTAGGTTTTAGCTCGGTTTTAGGAGTTCCCTGGAACTCATTACTTCTTCAACAGACCCTCAAGTTTCCTTTCACCTCCATTTCTATATGCTGTCATTCTTCAGCTTTTTGAGACAGAGCAAGTCAGGTTGTTTTGGAGATTTTTCGCTGCTATTGAATCTACAGTTGAATTTTTAATTATTTGGGGCCAGCAAAATAGCTCAACAGTCTAAAGTGCCTGCTTAGGCAAGCTTAGGCAGCACAGGGACCACATGCGGCGCCAGCCTTGCCCCCAGGGTGGGCTGAGCCAGCCACCAAAAAAAAAAAAATTAATTATTCATCCACTCTCTAGTTTCTAAAATTAGATGGATATTGTGTCCCCTCCAGGCCTTTTTCATTGAGTTTTCAATGAGTTTCTATAACGGGGAAAGTAGAACTAGGGGCTTACCCATATTTTACTCTTAACAGTACTTGTTTCTAATTCTAATTTATTTCTTAAAATATGGAAAAAATCTCTTAAGGAAGTAAGAAACATGCTCTTACTATCAATTAACTCTGAAAATAATTAAATTCCCAATCACATGAAACTGAGATCAGGTACTTGTTTTTAGAACATGAAAATCAGTTTTTGTTTTTTTTTTAAGTTCATCATTTGTTACTAAAATCCAATTATACTTACTGATTGGAAAACAATTTTAATTCTAAGAAAACATCTAAGGGAACATGATAAATTAATAATTTCCCATATTTATACCTGTGACATTCAAGGAAAATTATTTAATAATAATCACTACAATTTTAATTTTTAGGATTTATATACACAATCATATCTTAATTTCTTTTTTATATTAAAATGTTTGTAGGGAAGAGAAAGTAGATAAATTTCTACCACTTACAATAAATGGATAATATTTAAGAATGAAAAATGTTGGTATAAGTTAAAATTTCTAAAGTAAACAAAGTATATTATTTCTCTTTTTATTCTGTAACAAAAAAATTTTAGGGCCTGGGGAGATGGCTCAGTGGAATAAGCATTTCCCTGGCAAGCACAAGGGTCTGAGTTCAATTCCCGGTTCCACCAAAAAAAAAAAAAAAATTATAAAAATAGTACAGCTCTAAAACTTAGGAAAAGAGAAGTTGCAGAAAAGGGGAAAAGATCATGAAGTAAATAAACCTAGAACTTTTACAGGTATAAAATACTTCACATTTATAAATTAAACCTTTTTTAAAAAAATGTATGTAGTACAGGTTCTAAAGGGTCTCACTGCACAGATCAGACTCGTAATGATCCTCATGTTTTCAGCTTCTCAAGCAATGGAATTATAGGTGTGTGCCACCACGCCCAGTCTTCTAAATTAAACCTTATTTTATTTTAGCTGTTACTAAAGATTCCCTGAAATCAAACTCAGTAAGTAATGGTCTGAAAGTACTTTCATCAGATGTATCTTCAACTCTCATTGACTTAGGGATGAAGTCATTGATTTAACATTTAATGACTTCTGTATTTCAGATATTTATTTTTTGCACTGACAATTTAACAGTAAACAAAATAATTAGTAGCTGTGCTGTCACAGAATATTCATTCTGTTTTGAACAGAGAATACACACAGAGTAAATACAAGTATGATCATTGCTATGAAGACAAGGAATATGGAGATGGAGAATAGTCGTGCAATTTTGAACAGGTTGTTCAGGATAGGTCTATCAGAAGATTTCACTGACATTGAGTATTTTTATATTGTCATTTCAAAAAAATTAAATCAAAAGCCTATGTATAATAAGAAATTCTCAGTTGAAAAGGAAAATCAGAAAAATTCTAAACTAATACAATTTTACCATTTTTTCTGAGAACTAATACAATGTATATTATACCAATGAAATAAAAATTTCAACTAATGATATTGAAAATTTACTTGTTTACATTCAAGAAGAGCTATCTAGACATACACTATTATGCTTCAAAATTTCTTAAACCTTAATATGATCTTTAACATAAAACTTTTTCCTCTCCCTCTCCCTCTCCTTCTCCCTCTCCAACATTGGGATTATAAGCATGCATCACCACGTGCAGTTTCAATGGCCACTCTGCGCAGGGCTGGAATGACACGCGGTACTGGGGATCGAACCCAAGTCCTTGCATTTGCCAGGCAGTCACTTAGACCACCAAGTTATCTCCCAGCCCCCATAAAACCATTTTTAAGATTTTATATCTTGAGTCAGTATTACATAGAAATTTTCTGTATATAATTTATACCCTAAATGAGACTAGAATAACTAA
Organism: Octodon degus; assembly: GCF_000260255.1. Classification (NCBI taxonomy): domain Eukaryota; kingdom Metazoa; phylum Chordata; class Mammalia; order Rodentia; family Octodontidae; genus Octodon; species Octodon degus. The sequence continues at coordinate 2,601,921 of NW_004524609.1, read as the reverse complement.
AGTAGATCCAACAAACTTTAGAAGAAATAGTTGCTATTTTAAAATTTTTACCTTGCCCAGAGCGGCCTGGCCGAGAATCTACACTTGACTGTCTTCGATCGGGTGCTTCTTCGCTCCCTCCATCTGCATAAAATAAAAAAGGGCATAAGCAAATAGATAAAGAGACTGACATATTTTCTCTAGTGCCATCTACATAATAAAACTAGCATTTGTATCATTTGTTTTCATTCCTTATGATCCCTATTATTAAAATATTTCAGATTTTTTTTTCTACAAAAAACAATGTTTCTTACTCTTATTCTCACAGGCGTAGTTTGCATTCTAGCCTAAAAATCTAATGGTACAGAGTTTTCTTTTTTCTTTTTTTCTTTTTTGTGGAACAGGGGATTGAACTCAGGACCTTGCGCTTGTCAGGCAGGCACTTATTCTACTGAGCTAGCTCCCCAGTCCCCAAAAAATCTACTGAAAGTACAAAGGTATTTCCTCTCCACTATACATAGTGTACTACTCTATTTAGCATATAATGAAGTACTGTTATCAATTCTAAAGTTCACCAAATTCCAGTTTATAAGATCTGATTTAAAGCAATACCTAAGCAAATCACAGCTGTTTATTTGTCTAAAGTACAACAAATTGTCCAATCCTTAGGACTGTATGTTTTACTATCATAAACTTCATTTGTATGTTTTATAAGATAATATTCATTGTAAATGAAGTAGGCACAATAAAACAGCAGTACTTTGAAAATGTCTAAAGACATACCTATTTTTTTTTAACTGAGACTAAATGAACGTAAAACTTTAACATAATGGTCAAAATGCTTATAAATTTATTTTCACATTAGCTAAGTTTAAAATGTACTAAAAACTTAATTTCCTTTATGCTTTCTTTTATACAATGACTTAGCTTATTCTCGTATAAATAAGAAGTAGTAGCCATGAGCAGATTTAAGAAGGTCTAATCTTGTGCTGTCATCTACTGGTGGCACTATTTATTTTTGTCACAGACTCATATATTAGCATTGATCTCTTTTTAAAAATGTAACTCATTGTTACAAAAGTTTCTTTTTAAGTTAGCTATATATAAGGCTTGGCAAAAACTGGATTCATTTATTAAACATGCTTTTCAAGTATTCTTTATTTTACAAAGGCATTAGCTAACAAATATAGGGTTATTCAGTCAGCTGATTTCAAAAATATAGTGACAGTCTAAAATAGTAAGTAATGCTCATATTTGAGTCTAGTATTACTGCAGCAACTTCAAAAAACAGCCCACTAACTTAATTAGTCAAATTTGCAAAATAATTTAGTAAAAAGAAAATACTCAGTCACAGGAAAGTGTATGTTTCATTGTAGTGTGCAAATAATTTTAAAATATAAATCAATTTAGAAGATAACAAAATGTAATGGTAGGGTCATGCTTGGATTGCCTGCCATTCTGATCTTCTAAATACGTACTATTTGTCATGACATACCAATTACTGCCATACTGTCTCTCAAGTAAATGTTCATTTAAAAAAACAAAAGGGTAATAAATGAAAACAAGAGACAAGAAAAAAAAATGTCACAGGCCTGTTCTGCTACAATGCTATATATGGTTAGATTTCTAAATTTCTGTGTAAAAATATGTAACTATTTATTCTTATTTTTAAAATATTTTTTATTTTTTCTTCATATTCTGTAAGGACTTAAAGTTTAACATATCAATACTTAATGGAAAATCCCTGTTCCATTTTATGCCTAAGATGTTTGATATTCAGACAGATAGTGAAGTTAAGCTCAACTGTCTATGTTGTAGGGTAATAATAATAAGCTTCTCTTCTGGAGGGTTAACAATCTAAATTTGCAGACCAAAAATAGAAAAAAAGAAGGGCTGCAAGGACAGCCAACATTTTGGCCCTAGCCTTTCAAGGTCAGTGAAGACTCAGGATACAGGAGAACTTGTACTGTAACATCCTGTAACTCAGTAGTTTCCCAAATTATCTGATCAAGGAGATTATGGGGCCAAAGAGGAAAGTGATCGATGATGTAGAGTGTGCCTAAGGACAGTCACATGGAGAGAAAACATTCTCTCAGGCTTTCACAGACAGCAAATTGGTCAAGCAATGGCTGTGATTCATCCACATGGCTGACACTCACAAAGGATCTACAAACTGCAGTACAGGGCTTCAGGATAAATCCTGATGGGATCTGACTGACCTTGTCACATACGAAAGTTACATTTCTTGATATATAGGTCTTGCTTTATCTTGGTCTTAACCATCCAGCAGAAAGGTATAAAAACAAAATATAAAAAGTAAAGCCATATTAATATGCCGAGCTATAAAAGACTTAAGTCAACAACTTTTCACATTGCCAGTCCTATGGAAAACCCACTACTATTATGGAGTATTAGACTATATTGGAATATTTTGCTGAATTCATGCACCTATAATATTTAAATGACAATGAAATACCCTTCTCTGACAAAACTAAACAAAAGGGGGGATACAAATGAACAGCTAATTTGTATCTGTATATTCAAAATAGTTAGGATAGGGGGCCAGGGAGATGGCCCAGTGGAATAAGTGCTTCCCTGGCAAGCACAAGGGTCTGAGTTCAATCCCTGGTTCCACCAAAATAGTTAGGATAGATATACAGTTGCATTCTCTTAATGCAATGAAAAGAGAGATTTGTTCGAATAGTGTTTATGGACAGGATATCATGTCTGCATCTTGTTCAATGAATAACCATTAAGACAAGAATATGCAATGTATTAATTATTGAAATTGTGCTAGAAATCAGTTTTAAAATTGTCTCATTGCTATTTCTCAATAAAATTATTTTTAAAATATTAAAAAATGTAACTGAAAAAATAAATAAATAAACATAAATGTCTTCTGAAAAGATAAACACAAATCAGTTTAAATATTATTGAGTCTGTTACTAGTATATAGATTAGATATGTTAACAAAATAAGACACTATATGAAATACAAAGGTAAGAATTTTTGCTTTAATACATAAAGTAGAAATTAAGAGAAAAAAAATCTATCTGTGCATTATTATCCCAGAATGAGTTATTTGCATTTGGTGAAATTAAAAATTGTAATCCTCCAATTTCCTATCCCAAGAAAGCAATTCTGTAATTTATGGATCCTTTTTCTAAGAGCTCATTGTTTTAATTGGATCAATTCACACTTAATTGTTAGGTCTAGGATCTTTTACCTTGCACTTTTATAAATTAATATCCAAAATTTAAAAAAAAAAAACGTAATGTATTTCTTCTTTGTTTACCTAAGAAGAGATAGACAGGCAGCCAACATTTACTACCTACCAAGTATTTTGTGTTGTGTATAAAACCTCTTTGAAATAACACTTATTTCACAGATGTAGACCCTGAAACTCATGGTGACTAACTGGAATCAAGTGACAAAACCAGTAAATATGAAACTTGATTTTAATCCAAGGCAGTAATTCAATATCTCTCTCATAGCCAAATTTATTTAAAAAGTGCTGAATTTGTTAATGTGTTTCCATTTCATTTTACCGACATAAAAATACTTTGAAATAGTACAATTCAGTAACTATAATATTACTTCCTTTACAGAATACAGGCTTTCTAATAAAATAAGTTATGAAGAAGTAGTCTTATAATTTAAATTTGATGTTCCTATTTGTGTCATAAAATCAAAAACCTGTTCTCTTAAAAGAAAAATACTTTTCCCCATGGCTCATGTGTGCTGTCCCTCTCCCTCCCCACCTCTTCATTCTATTAAAAAAGACACTAAGAATACATCTTTTGGCAACTGCCAACTACCAAAGTACACTGAATTACCTCATTACAAATTCTGGAACACTTTGCCAACAATATAAGCTTGCCTCCTCAGGTCTATATTGCCATTCCTTACAATGCATACCATTATGTAAGAAATTCTATTTAAAAGGAAGAAATTTTAAGATTTGTCATTTGCTTTACTTGAATAACTAAAGCTCCCACCGTGCGTATCCTCCATTTTTCTATGAAATCTGCCACTGCAAACTTAGCTATATACTAAGACTTCAAGAAAAATGCTGCCTTACCAAAACACTTTTAAAAAAAGAGAAAGCTAGCTCTTTCATAATGCCTACAGTATGAAAATATGATACTTTTTTTTAGTGGATAGGTGAATTACATTGACATATAAACAACTCTTGCCAACCAAATCACCTACATAAGATGGACTATTTGGTACTTTTAGGGGTTTTTCTGTCGTTGTTTCTTTTTTGAGACATGATCTTGCTATGTAATCCAGGCTAGCCTCAAACTCTCAGTGATATTCTTGCTTCAGTCATCCAAATGCTAAGATTATAGGCACGCACCACCATGCCTGGCTGAGATGGACAGTTTTTAAATTTTTTTTTATTTTTTTATTATTTTTTTGAGATGGACATTTTTAATTAATGTATATTACAGGGTTAACCAGCATATGATGAAAATTATATTGGGTGAAAAAATTAAGAGCCTTGATCTACCTGTTTGATTGTCTGAAAAAAAAAAAAAAAAACCTATTTAAACAAAATTAGAATAACCTGCATTTGAAACAGCCCTTTAAAGAGCTGTATTGGTATAATTAGATAGAAACTAACAGAAGTGAGCGGCTAAGCAAAACACATAGGATTTTGTTACAATAAAATTTTAGTTATTGGTATTTAAAACTTAGACTTTATATAACTTATGGTTACAAAATATTTTTTAATTTTTTCAAGCATTTAGAAATGTAAAAATCATTCTTAAGAGTATAGGCCATATAAAAACTGGCAATAACCTAGAACCCTGCTCAAAAAGCAGGGAGAGGGCTGGGGATATAGCTCAAGGGCATAAGCAAGTACAAAGACCCAAGTTCAATCCTCCATACTGCAAAAAAAAAAAGGGGGGGAAGGGCATGGAGATCACTTAGTATGCTAATCAAAGCAATCTGTGGAAAGTAATGACTTGAAAGTAAGTGTAATGAGGAAGAACAGAAGGCTCTGTAAATGACACCTAATCTACTCTATGGGCCTTCAAAATTTCAATGGTAGCAAGGGTTTAGGGACCCTTTTATTGGCTCTCCATAAGTGATTTTAAGAATAAAATGTAAAAGTTCCCAAAACTACTATAAAGCAATGCGAGATTTCACTGCTTAATTACATGATACATTTCAATCTTCTCACAACTAAGAAAAGTATGCCCCAGATGACAAAACATGTATAATTCCTTCTTCCCCAGGTACTTTATGATTCTTAAATACTTAAACTTGACATGCTGGCTCACACCTGTAATCCCAGCACCCAAGTGGCTGAGGCCACCCTGAGCTACATAGTAATTTCAAGATAAGCTTAAACTATGTAACAAGACCGTGTCTCAAAAACAAAATAAACAGATCAAAGTTAAAATTTTACTCTCATTACCTCAATATAGTAAAGTACATCACATAATACATCTGTACATTTATATGGAAATACAACCAAGAACCAAATTTACTCTTGATGCTATAATTTAATGCTATTGTTCCTAAATAAAACATTGCTGGTCCTAGCCCAGGTCCGGTGAGTGTGC
>NW_004524609.1:2579124-2580254 GCF_000260255.1 Octodon degus | reverse complement strand
AGACACACATGTAAATATCGTATAGTCTCCCTTGTATAAGAACTCAAAAGAAGAAATACAAATAGAAAGGTATAATACAAGTAGAAGGAAAGCAGGATCTCAAGGACTAACTAACCAAGAGAGGGAAAGGAGAAGAGCTAGGAAACATGACAATGTCAAGCCATACAGTTATATGTAGAAGATGGGCAATGCAATGATCCTGAGAATCTTCAGAAGATTTTTTAATCTAGCAGTAAATTGGAAATATTCTCACCTTGACTAACTATATATATGGATACCTGTGAAGTAAGCTACTACACTGCAGATGGTAATTTGTAATAGTATCTTCATGCTTGGAGTGCCTGTCATTCTGGTCTTCTGAATATGGGCTGCTTGTCATGACATGACAGTTGCTACTACGATGTCTCTCAGGTAGATGGTTGTTCAAGAAGAAGGGGGTGGTGAATGAAAGCACGAGACAGGAAAAGGAATAATGTGGGACTGTCTTGCTTCAAGGTTGTTCATGGTGAGATTTTTGGACTTATGTGTAAACATAAGAAGTATATAATTCTTTATGCCTATTTTTAACATATATTCTAAGTTTTAAATTTTTTTTATCATAATCTGTAGGGACTTAAAGTTCAACATATCAATACCTGATGAAAAATACCTGTTCCATATTATGCCTAAAATGTTTGATATGCAGAGAGATAGTGAGGTTAAGCTTAACAGCCTAAGTTGTATGGTAATAACAATAAGCTTGTCTTCTGGATGGTTAACAACCTAAGCTTGCAGACCAAAATTAGAGAAAAAGGAGGGCTGCAAGGAAAGCTAACATTTTGGCCCTAGCCTTCCAAGGTCAATTAAGACTCAGGACGTATGAAAACCTGTACTGTAACACCATGTAACTCCGTAGTGTCCCAAATTTTCTGATCAAGGAGATTATGGGGCCAAAAAGGAAAGTGATCGATGATGTAGAGTGTGCCTAAGAAGAGTCACTTGGAGAGAAAACATTCTCTCAGGCTTTCACAGAGAGCACATTGGCCAAGCAATGGCCGTCACTCATCCACATGGCTGACACTCACAAAGGTTCTACAATCTGAGGTACAGGATCTCAGGATAAATCCTGAGGGGATTTCACTGACCTTATC
>NW_004524609.1:2553836-2578699 GCF_000260255.1 Octodon degus | reverse complement strand
ATTTGTTCTAATGGTGTTTGTAAATAGGATATCATGTCCACATCTTGTTGAGCAATTACCCACTAGGAAGAATGTATGCAATGTGTGAATTATTGAAACTGTCCTGCCAATTTGGTTTGAAACTGTCTCATTGCTGTTTATCAATAAAATTATGGGAAAAAATAAAATATTGTGGAGGTTAAAAAAATAAAAATAATAAAATTTCCTTACATAATTATTTAGCTTAAATATTCTATAAAAGTAAATTAAAAAGTATGAGCAGCCCATCCAAAATTTCTACTGGTAATTCTTTTCTTCAAATGCAAGATGGAAACAACTGCATGTCATAAAGATGTAGGCAGAATAAAAGAATATAACACTTTTCTGGGAGTAACATACTCCTTTTAGTCAATTTCTAATTTACCTAATTATTACTTAAATTCTAATTATTATGAGAAGTTTTCAAGTATAAAGTGCAATGGACATAGTAATCACTAACAAATATGAGATACATACTGTATCACATAAGTGCAAACTATAAAACAATGTATCTATTAAGATACAAAAGTAGGAGCTTTCTAGAATGTCTACTTTGCATTCTGTTTGTAGGTTTCAAAGATTGCTAGGAAATGAGTGGGAATATATACTCACGAAGGAACACAAAAAATCAACATGTGCATAAAAATACCTGAGTTTTAGTTACATAGCTGTCAACTTTTAGTTGAGATTCCATCACTGTAAGTTCTTATCTTAAAAATGAGATCAACACATTTCTCTCTTCAGGTTGTTGTGAGGTTCAAATGAGTTACTATACATGACAGAACTGTGTATGCTCTGAATTGGTGATTTTTCCATCAGGAGCAAAGGTAGGACTTCAGGGACTATCTGGAAATATTTTAGGTTTTTACAAATGAATACAGGTGAGGCACAATGCTCAACAGCCTAGAATTCACAGGACAGTCCCTGACAATAATAATTATTTGATCCAAAGTGTCAGTAATGCTAGTAATTGAGAAGCCTTGCTCTACATAATTGTAATACAGTGCTTATAATAATTACAATTACACAAATTTAAGTTGTATTGTGATATTTTCATATACAAAATTATGGTGAAAACATAACACACACTAATGTGCACAACTACCAATTCTTAACAAATTTTCTCAATTTCCTACTTTTGCATTAATTTGTTTTAAAGAAGTTTTTTAAAGAAATACAACATGGTAGCTATGCAGAGCTGATATACTCTTTATGCCACTGTCCAATAAAACTTCCTTTCCTCAAAAATCCTTCAAGAAAGAAATTAGTATTAACATTATAGAACATCACATCTATAGTTTAATACTCTTAATGTATTACGTGTATGTGCTTCCACCGATGTTTACATTTTATAAGTGGAATGCATTAATACCATTCATAAATTTGCTATTATCATTTAATATTTAGTTTTTGAAATTGATTTGTATGAATACAAGTAGTTCTTTGTGATCTATTTAATTTGGAATTCTATGGTATAAATACATCATAATTTATTTTCTTTCTTACTATTCTTTGGCACATGTTCATTTTCATTGGACATATGTTCCCTCTGCACATCTTTGAGATCTAGAAGCAGAATTACTATATCATATGATACACAAAAACTTAGTAAAAGCAACCAAATTTTGCTCAAAAATACTTCCACTCATTTCCAAGAAAAGTGAATACTTTCATTTCTTTCTTTCTTTTTTTTTTTTTTTTGGAACCGGGGATTAAACTCAGGGCCTTGGGCTTGCCAGACAAGTGCTTGTTCTACTGAGCCAACTCCCCGGCCCTTCATTTCTTTTTATTTTCATAAATACTAAGGTTTTTCATCCTTCCTAATCTAAAAAATGTAAATTTGTATTTGATTATTTTTATTATATAAACAGAATACAAAATAGGAAAAAACAAAGGTTAGAAACAATACAGGAGTACATCAAACAAAAAAAAATAGGAATTTGACAATGGTTGCTGATTGCCTAAGTGTTGTCTTCAAATTATTCAGGTAAGCAGATATAAGCATGCAAAATTGGTTAAAAAAAGAAAGAAAAAAGTTATAAGAAACTAAAAAGGACAAGAAAAATAATTCAAGTATCAACTACTCTATATTGTAGATCAGTGGAAATCAGCAGTACAATTATGCAAGCCATCCTGCATACATGCATAAATACATCTATTCCCCACCTCCCTCTCCCAGCCCATTCCTCATACCACTTTTTCCTTCCTTTTGAACAGATTTTTTTCCCTTGCTCAGTATCAATTATATCTTTCAGATTTTACTTTTTTAAGTTCTGACACTACCAAGATAATATGATATTTGCACATGTGGGTCTAATTTATTGCACTAAAGAGTATGGTCTCTAGTTGCATCTGTTTACCTATAAAAGTCTCAAATGTCTTTTTTATAGCTGAGTAGTATTTCATTGTGTAAAAATACAACTTTTTTAGCCATTCCTTAGTTGATGAGCATTTAGGTTGTTTTCCAAGATTCAGCTATAACAAACTGTGCTGCTATAAACATAGATGCACATATATCACTGTGGTGCAATGTTTTCAATGCTTTTAAAAGATACTAAGGAGGGGAATAGCTGGGTTGAATGGGACTTCTTATTCTTGTTTTCTGAAGAATCTCCACAGATTTCCACAATGGTTGTACCTGTCTACACTCCCAACAACAGTAGAGAACGGTTCCTTCTTCTCCAAAGTCCCACCAGCATTTGTTATTGGTTAACTTCTTGATAATACCATTCTTTTTGGGGTGAGATGGAATCTCAGTGCAGCTTTAATTTGCATTTCTTGAGTGACCAATGACATTGAACATCTCGTTGATTCTTTGAAGTATTTCCCATGCACTTTGGTTTTTGATCATGAATTCTCTACCTATCCCTGTGTCTTTAAGATTACTTTTTCTACCAGAAGATTTACTGCTTGTTTTAATATGTGTATCTCCAATACATTTTGACTGTAGTTTAGTGCATTGTGATTATCTTCTGCCTTTTTTTTTTTTTTTTACTGGGGATCAAACTCAGGACCTTACACTTGCCAGGCAGGCACTTATGCTACTGAACTATCTCCCTAACCCTGCCTTTCCTTTTTCCACTCATGATTGCTCTGGTGATTCTAGGTCCCTTCGGGTTCCACATGAATTTTTGAAATGTTTCCTCTACATCTATGAAATATGCCAATGGCATTTTAGTAGACATTATATTGAATCTGTGTAACAATTTTGGGAGTATAGCCATTTTCACAATGTTGGTTCTTCCTACCCAGCAGCAAGAAATATCCTTCTATTTTCTGAAATCATCTTCAATCACTTTTCCCAGAGTACTATAATATTCACTGTATAAATCTTTCACTTCCTTTGTGAGATTGATTCTTATTTTATTTTTTCATTTTACTGTGAAAGTCATAGTTTCCCTAATTTCTCTCTCAGTGTATTCACTGTTTGTGTACAGAAATGCTACTGGTTTTTGAGTGTTAATTTTGTATCCTGCTACACTACTGAATTTGGTTATTGAATCTAAAAATCTCTTCTATGTAGAGTATCATATCATCTGCAAATAATGATAATTTCACTTATTCCTTTCTAATCATTATTCCTTTTATTTCCTTGTCTTCTCTAATTGTTCTGGATGTTCTGAGAACTATATTGAATAGGAGTGGTGACAATGGACAAACTTGTCTTGTTCCTGATTTTAAAGTGAAGCTTTCTGGTTTTTTTTTTTTTTTTTTTCCCACTTAGTATGATGCTGGCTGTTGGTTTCTCATAGATGGCTTTTATCAGGTTGAGATATAGATCATCTATTCCTATTTTCTGAAGGTTTTTTATCATGAATGAGTGTTGGACTTTGTCAAAAGCCTTTTGTGCATCAACTGAGATGCTCATTTGCTTCTTGTTTTTGGTTTTATTGATTTGGTGTATTACATTTGTGGATGTGAATATATTGAACCATCCCTGCATTCCTGGGATAAATCCCACTTGGTCATGATGTATAATCTTGATGATTTGCTATATCCTGTTCGCTAGTATTTTATTGAGGATTTTTGTATGTACCTTCATTACGGAGATTGGCCTGTAGTTTTTGGTTAGGTCTTTCTCTGGTTTTGATATCAGAGTAATACTTTCCTCCAGGAGTGAGTTTGGGGAATTGCTTCCCTTTCAATTTCATTGAAGAGTTGGCATTAAATCTTCATTAAATTTCTTGCAGAATTCAGCTATGAATCCATGAGGACCTAGTTTTTCACTTCATTCACTGATATTTGGTTATTCAGAATTTTCATATCTTAATTCCACTTTAGCATTTCATATGCATCTGGGAAACTTGTCATTTCTTTTATGCTTTCCTTCCTGTGAGAATAAAGATTTTGGAAGTAGGTATTGATGAACTTCTGGATTTCTATAGGATATATATTAATTTCACCCTTTTCATTCCTTATTGCATGAATTTGAATTTTTTACTTTTTTTTCTGATAAGGTTGGTTAAAGGTTTATCAATTTTATTCTTTCAAAGAACCAACTCTTCATTAATTGTTTGTATTATTTTCTTCTCCATTTCATTAATTTGTTCTCTGATCTTTACATTTTCTGGTCTTCTTTGGGCTTGACGTGTTCTTTTTCTAGGAGCTTGACGTGAAGCATAACACTTATCTGAGTTCATCCTGTTTTCCTGAGATAACAATTTACTACTACTATAAGTTTCTCTCTTAATACAGATATCACTGCATCCCACAGGTTCTGATAATTGTATCTGCATTTTCGTTTGAGTGTAAACATTGTATAATTTCTTCGAGTTCATCTGTGACCCACTGATTGTTCAGAAGAGTCTTTAATTTCCATGTGTTTATGGTGTTTCTGGGGTTTCTTTTGTAAATATTTTTCCAGTTTCATTGCACTATAGTGAGATAATATGCATGGGATAATTTCAATTCCTTTGCATTTATTAAGCATGTGCTGTGTGTTAATATATGGTTTTGGAGACTATCCCATGTGCCCCTGACAAGAATGTGTATTCTGAACACTCTGTAAAGGTCTACTGAGTCCACTTCTTCTTGGTTTACTTCTGCTATTTCTTTGCTGGGTTTTTGTTTGTTGTTGTTGTTGATTTGTTTGCGTTTTTTTCTCCTTTTTTTTGCCTAGTTGATTTATCTCTGAGACAGTGGGGTAAAGTCCACCATTACAATTGCTATTAGTTATCTGATTTTTCATGTCTGTTAAATTTGTCTTATATAGTTGAGTGTTCCTACATTGGGGATATATATGATTGCCATCTCTTCCAATTGCAGTTGTCCCCTAACAGTTACATACTTTCAGTCATTCTTGGTTTGAAACAGATATTGTTAGCAACAAGAATAGCTACCTCTGCTTTTTTTCTGGGTTCCTGTTACACAGAGTATTGTTTCCCATCCTTTGACTTTCAGTCTACAAATTTCCTTTTGAGTTAAATGTGTTTCCCATATATAGCATATTGTTGGATTTTGTTTCTTGATCCACTCTGCCAGTCTACTTTTGATTGAATTGAGACCATTTACATTGATGGTTATAACTGATATGTATTGGCTTACCTTTGTCATATTGTTTTCCTGCTGTAGGTTCCCTGCTCTCCCTCTCTGTTTAATTGTTCTGCTTGATCATTCCTTGCTGTTGGTGTTTTTGAAGCTGTGGTCATTTCTGTCTCTTTCTACAGTATCTGTCAGTACTCTTTGTAGGGTTGGTTTGATGGTCATCAATTTCTTCACTTGTTATCGAAATATTTCTCCATTAAATTGGATAGATAGTACATCAATCTGGGTTCAAAACTGTTTTCTTTCAGGATTTGAAATACTTCATTCCAAGCTCTTCTTGATTTGATGGTTTGTATTAAGAAATCTGCCATGATTCCAATGGGTTTTCCATTGTAGGATATGTTTCTATTCTCTAACAGCTTTTAACAATCCATTCTTTTGCTGAATTTCTGGGATTTTTATGTGTCTAGGTGTAGATTTATTTTGATTATGGCTAACTGGAGTTCTATATGCCAAGCTTATCTATATAATCAGTTTTTTTCCCCAGGCTTGGGAAATGTTCTGCTACTACTTCTGCAAATAGTCTTTTTATGTCATTTGTGCTGACTCTTGCTGTTTCATTAACTCCTACTTGTCTTATACTGTTTTTCATTGTATCACTTTATAACTGCTGAACTGTTATTTCCTGGTTCCTTGTTAGTTATAAGAGATCTTTACTTCTACTTTAACTAGCTGCAACACTGTGTTCAAGCACTGAAAGTCTATCTTCAGTTTTGTTAAAGCAGCTTTGACAGCTTTCAATGGCATTTTTAATTTCCTGAGTATTTATTTGAATCTGTTTAATGCATTCTAATGTTTCTTGTATTGCTGGTTCACTGTTTTCACAATTTTTCTATTTTCATCTGTGCCTGCTTTAGGTGTGCTAAGCAGTTCTTTCATGGTTATCATTTTTCTTTTTCTTCTTTTAAATTTTTATTTATTTTATGTATTTATTTATTTTTGGTGGAACCGGGGATTGAACTCAGGCCCCTGCGCTTGCCAGGGAAGTGCTTATTTTACTGAGCTATTTTCCTGGTCCTTTTTTTTTTTCACTTATTCACTTACTTATTTTTCTGGTCATTTCTTTTTTACCTGAGAGATTATTTCTGATCTTATTTCTTCTATAGCTTGATACAGTTGTTCAGCTGCTATCATTTCAGAAATTTCAGAATTTCAGGTATGTTGCTTCCAAGTTCTTCTATGTCCTTATATCCTGGACTTGTTCTGGGTGGACTATAGGATTGAGACTTCCTTTTGCTCCTTTGTTTTGAAGCTCCCAACATTCACCCAGACTCAGCAGTGATAGGAGGGGGACAGGGCATGGGTAAGCAAAACTGCCATGACTATGAGGGTGCAGTTAGGCTAACCAAAGTTCCCACTGTGTGGTATTCATCATGGCTTCCACCATGGTAAAAGGGGGATGAACTACAGCTCAGGAAGGCTCCAAGGATAATGGTGGTGGGCCAAAGCTCAAAGCCTTTGTTGATGGGCGTGGTGTGGCAGAAGAGGACTCACAAGGGCTCCTGTGATCACGGAGGAGGAAAGGCAACGCTCAACAAAGCTCCCAAGATGGTGGTGAGGTTGGGCTTACCAAGTCTCCATAGTTGTCGGTGTCCACCTACTTTCTACGATGGTGGGAACTGGTCTCTGATTTTTAAACTGGATTTCTTTCATCAGTAATGAAGCTGAGTATGTTTACTGGCCATTTCACGTTTACATATTCTTGTTTATACCCTTTGCCTACTATGGCACATTCTTGATTGCAATTTTCTTATAAAAAATATGAAGCTCTGGAAATTACTCTCTTGTAGGTAAGGTTTCATTTCCCACACCATGCCCCCAGGATGTTTTTAAGACTTTCCCCCTTATCTTTAGTTTTGAGTAGATTGATTAAATACTGATTGGGCCTGAATTTCTTTACTTTAATTCTTTTTCAGGATTCTGTGAGGTGCTCCCCTATATGGGAGACTGAATCTAAGATCCTTGTATTCTAGCCCTTTTATTTTTCACTTTCACAGGATCTTGCTACACTGCTAAACTGCTCAGGCTGGGCTAGAACTTGTGATTCTCCTGCATAAGCCAAAGAACTAAAGTTACAAGCATGTGTGCCATCATGTACAACTTCAGCAAGCTTCTTGTATCCTGTACATTCGTGTCTGTTGCCAAATTTGGCAAATTTTAGTGTTGCTTCTTCAAATATTATTTTATTTTATTTTTGTAGTTGAAAAGTCCATTCATAAAACTTTTATTCCACTTACATGAACTTAATACATATGTTCTTAACAATTATGCTTAGATTGTTCCTGAAAATTTCTTAAGACATTAAACAAAGCTAGCCATCATCTCAAGTTATTTCCCCATTAACTATTTTTACAGCACATGCATGTTACGCAAGTATCAAAAAAAAAAATCACAAAGGCAAAAAAAAACCCTAAAAAAGTTAAATACATGGGTTTTTGTTTGTTTACTGCTATGCTTGATATACATGAAATAATGAATACCAAGCAATTACTGCATCTTTACTTTTACATTTGTTCTTAGGTTGCCTAAAACATTTAAATACAAATAAAATGTGTAGCAAAAGTAATGAAAGCAAACAGCAGGTAACTTTACAAATAATGGAATGTGAACCGTTTCTGCCTTTATCCAGAGTAAATGGGTGACAACTTCGTCTGAAGGCACACCCCTGCTCAAATATTATTTTAGCAGCATATTTTTACTTTTTTTCTTCTGGAATTCCAATGACATGAAAATTAGGCATTTTTTTGTTCTCCAAATCTTATAAGTTATTTTCCTTTTTCTTCGTTTAACACCCAATAAGTTCCACTGATCTGTTTTCATATTCACCGACTCTTTTTCCTCTATTCTACTGAGCCCATCGATGTGTCCTTTTTTAATTTAAATTATTTTTATTGGTATGTTTTTCATAGACATAATGACCACATTCATCATATGAAATCTGTACCTGTACATAAAACATCTTGAATCTTCATTCTCTCCCCTTCCCTTCAACCCTTCTCTCTACTATTCCTAAATTTATATTGGGCTCTTCTTTGCATCTCCATTTCTTCATTCAGGCATGTTGTTTTTGCATTCATTTCAAGAGGATTCACAAGACTGCTTGCTTAAAAAAAAAAAAAAAAGACTGCTTGCTTAAGCATTTTTATGACAGCTATATGAAAATATTTGTTGGATAATTTCATCATCTGAGTCATAGTGGTACTGGCATCTGTCCTTCCCCTGAAAGGTGATATTTTCCTACTCCCTCATACATCAGGGGGCCTGGGCCTAGCTCAGTCCTTTAAGTGGCTGCTTCCACAAAGCTGTCAGCCTCAGGTGGCTGGAGTTCGAACCTCACAACTCTCCCACTGGCCAAACGTGCCCTGAAGGCATGCGAGGAACAAAAAATAAATAAATAAATAAATAAATAAATAAATAAATAAATAAATAAACAAATCATACATCAATTCCATATTTAATTGTTATATCAATCTTTGTATGTAATTTCAGGTAGCATGTGGACATTTTCAATGTCTTAAGCTATGACACTATAAGTCATCTTTAATCCTAAGAGAAATTTCAGTTCAGTTTTGTGACGCCTTAGCAGTATTATTTTTATCTCTACTATGTGCCACTCACTGGTTACTCTGGATCCTGAACAGTAATCTGGGGTCAGTTCTAAAAGTCTTGGCATGATAATTATGACTAGATCCTTACCTGCAGAGCTCAGGAATGAGCCTAAGAATTTGTAACAGCTTTATAACCTTGCTTTTCTGAAGTGCCCTTTCTGGAGTCCTTTTAGTACTTTCCAGTTTCCTGTGACTCTTTTGGGGTATTCTGGAAAAAATCTGGAACCACAATAACTTGACTCTGCTACATAATTCAAGACTGTATGTATGTCAAGGCCCTGTGATAGGAAGAGAAAGTTGGTGTGGCAAAGTTGACACCCCACTCTTGGGGGCTATGGCTCCATTGATGAGAGAAGATTCTCCTCTCTGAGATCTGGTTATACTGTCTATAGATAGGAGGCTAGAACCAGAGGAAAACAAAGGGAAAAAAAAAAAAAAAAAAAAAAGGAAGAAGAGGAGGAGGAGGAAAGGCTCTTGTATACTGAGTGTTTATAGAGTTCCTTCCCACTCCTCAAACCAGAACTAGAGAATTTCTCCTGAAGATACCACTTTCTGTGCCCTCATACCCTTTTTTTTTTTTTTTTGAGCTACATTAAGCTCTGGCCACTAGACATTAGAAGAAAAAAACCCTAAGTTCACTAATGATGCAATTTTTCCCCAATCTTACTACTACTATTTCTCTTAGGGGTCCTAAAGTAGTTATAACCTGCATTTTGCCCAAGGTTCATAATTGTATTTAATGAAGAGGACAAGTTAGATTGTGTTCACCCTATTTTACCTAGCTTTGGAGCCCTCTATTTTCAAATTGTGACGTTACTTATCTTTCTAGTATATATTCTTAACATTTACACAGAGGAATGTAATTGATGATGTAGTGTGTGCCTAAAGAGAGTCACATGGAGAGACAAAATCCTCTTAGTCCTTCACAGAGAGCAAACTGGTCAAGCAATGGCCTTGATTCATCCAGATGGCTGACACTGACAAAGGATCTAGAAAGTACGGTACAGGATTTTGGGATAAGTCCTGAGGGGACTTGACTGACCTTGTCAGATACAAAAGTCACATTTCTTGATATATAGGTCTTGCTTTATCTTGGTCTTAACCATCTAGCAGAAAAGTATAGACATGAGGAATGAAAAGTGAAGCCATGTTAATATGCAGAGTTGTGGAAGGCTCTGGTCAACAGATTTGAACATTGCCAGTCCTGTGGATAACTCACTACTACTGTGGACTACTGAACCATATTGGAATATTTTGATGAATTCCTACACCTACAATATTTGGGTGGCAATGGAATACCCATCTCTGACAAAACTAAACAAAAAAGGAAATACAAATGAAGGACAAGTTTGTATCTGTATATACAAAATAGTTAGGACAGATATATAGCCACTTTCCCTTAATTCAGTAAGAAGAAAGATTTGTACTAATAGTGTTTGGACAGGATATCATGTCTGCATCTTGTGCTATGAATGACTACTACAAAGACAACTATATGCAATGTATTAATTGTTGTAACTCTCCTACCAACCTGTTTTGAAACTGTCCCATTGCAATTTTTTCCCAATAAAATTAATTAAAAAAAATTTATACCTTGCTTATGGCAAAATCAATCAATCAATCAATCTATCTACTTACCTACCTACCCACCTATCTATCACCTATATGTATCTTTCTAGGCTTTTGGAAAAATGTGGAAGTCAGGAACTGGCAAATCTGTGACACAGAAGCACTTAAGAAATGGTTTTATGCTCTGTGGTGGAAACTTGTTCACTGATGATCTCTGAGCCATTACTTACAGATCCTGGCCCTAGGTTGGACCTCACTGACCCAAATATGACACTGAGGTCCAGGCCTGCCCCTGCAAACTGAGACATCAAGTCCATCCTAGCATCAGACCAGTGCCTGCATGCAGAGTAAGGTTCAATACTGCCCCTAAGTTAACTTCTGGATGAGGTTTCTGGCCAGCCACCACCAGTCCAAATGCCAACCTCATCCCCATGGACCTAGTCTCCAGGCCCACTCTAGTGTATCCAGTCAAGCTCCAAGGCCATCTCTATGGCCCCAAGCTCCATAACAGTCCAGATGGACTGGGGATCTTGGGTCACTCATCTTTTGAGCCAGCTACTGGAAAAACCTACCAAGAATGCTTGCAGCAGGTATACTCATAGGCGAAATCACACCGCCTAAGAAGAATCTCTAAATGAACTAAATGGTGATGATCTTTCTCAATATAACCCACACTGCAAAGACTAAAACAAATGCCCGTTTCTTGAAATTTATAAACACAAAGCCAAGGTCACATGGATCATGAATAATCAGGAAAACATAGAATCACCAAGGAACAAAGTAAAATAACAGATCAGAAAAAAAATAGGTATGATGGTGCACATTTGTACCCCAGTTACTACTTGGGAAGCTGAGATAGAAGGATTGCAAGTTTGACGCCAGTCTGAGCAACTCAGCAAGACATTAACTCAAAATCAAACTCTCTCAAGGGGTGGGAGAGAATGAGAGACAGACAGACACACAGACAGAGGTAAAGTAACTGCCTAGCATACACAGGTTCTAAGTTAAATCCCAAGTATAACCAAAGAAAGAAGAGAGGAGGAGGACAGCAAATGAGACAGTATGACAGCACAAAAGGGTAAGAGAGACTCATCTACAAACTATATGACAAAGACTTAAAAATAATGATTAAAAGAGCGGGCCAAAAAGCTCAGCGGATTAAAGTGCCCACTTAGGCAGATGCAGAAGCCAGGGTCTGATCCCCAGTGTGCCATACCAGTCCCACCCCTGGGGTGCACTGAGATGGCAACTGAGACTGGACGTGGTGGTGCGCACCTGTAATTGCAGCACTTGGGAGGCTATAAACAGGAGGATCATTACAAGTCCAACCTACACAGTGGGACCCTGTAGACCCTGTCCTAAAATACAAAATAATAGTAATAATCATCATCACCATCATCAAAGAATTTCTGTGGGGATAACTGCAGTAAGCTATAAGAGAATACAGAACACTGAACATTTCCAAAGCACTTTACATTTGACTCAGACAGAAAAAATAAATGAGCTCAAAGACCCATTTTGGATTTTTAAAAAAAGAAAGAATAAATGAAAAAGACTTAAAAAAAAAAAAAAAAAAGAAAGAATTGAAAAAGCCCTACAGGATTCACTGAATATTGTGAAGCACAGCAATGTACACATGAGTACCAGAATGGATAGACACAGAAACAGAAAGCATATTTAAAGAAAGAATGATGGAAAAATTCCATAACCTCTAAAAACAAGAATTTAGAGCTATAAACCCAGAATATTAAACATAAAGAGGTCTTCACCAAGAGACATGCAAATTATATTCTCAAAAGTTAAACACAAAGAAGTAATTTTGAAAGCAGCAGAAGAAGGAAATCATCACATATAAGGGTACAGCCATCAGAAATGAGTGAATTTCTCAACAAAAAAATTACAGGCTAGGAGAGACTGACATGACATGGTCAAAGTTCTGAATGAAAGGACACTGAGAACCAAAAAGGAAAGAGCAATCAGGAGTTTTCAAGACAGATGAAAGCTATAAAAATTCACCATCACTAAAGCTGCCTTACAAGAAATGCTTATAGAGTACTTCAGGTTGAAACAAAATAGTAAATTTAACAACATGGAAACTATAAATCTAGGAAAATTGTCAAAATCAGAACACATTTGATTCTACAATGGTGGTATGGTATGAAATTTGCATATATATATATATATATATATATATACATATATATATGTATATATATATTGTATTTTACAGAAGGGTCTACAGGGTGTTCAGGGCCTCACTACTAGGTCAGACTCATTAGGAAAACAGTATGCAATGTGTTAATTATTGAAACTGTCCTACCAATTTGATTTGAAACTGTCTCATTGTTGTCTTTCAATAAAATTATGGAAAAAAAAAGATCAGCCTCATAGTCATCCACCTGTTTACAGCCTCCCAAGAGCTGGGATTACAGGCATGCACCACCACACCCAGTCTGAATTGCCATCTCAGCATGCCCCGAGGGCAGGGCAAGCACTGGCAGGCCTGGGGATGGAACCCCAGGTGCTTTAATCTGCTGAGCTTTTTGGCCGGCCCTCAAAATATATAATTTCTAAATGACCATTGGTATAATAATGTGTTAGTGGTTATATGATCTACACAGGTTGTAAACTGTAAACTCAGTAACAAAAATGTGGGGAGAGAAAAAATCAAAACAATTCTGCATGCAGCTGAGTCATTATCAACTTAAAATGCCTATTATATGGCATTTCACGGTAACCAAATGAAAAAAACAATTTGTAGTGGATTATAATAGCCAGATCCAAAAGAGACAGACAGACACAAAAAGCTGGATATGGTGGGCATGTCTGTAATCCCAGCACTTGGGAGGCTAAAGCAGGAGGATCGATAAGAGTCTGAGGACAGCCTGGGCTACAAAGTGAGTTCACAGCCAGGTTAAACTGCACAGTGAAGCCCTGTCTCGAAAACAGAAGACCAGACCAGTGAGATAGCTAGTCTAAAGCTCCTGCTTAGGCAAGTTTAGACAAGCACAGGGACTGTGGTTCCTTCCAGGGCAACAAATATCACACCAGCCCCACCCCCAGGGTGGGGTGAGCTGGCCAGAGTCCAGAGATAGTAGCAAAACCTGTAATCTGAACTCTGGGGAGGCTGAAAGCAGGAGGATTACCACAAGTCCAAACTGCATAGTGAGACCCTGTGACAACCAAATACGAGAGAGAGAGAGAGAGAGAGAGAGAGAGAGAGAGAGAGAGAGAGAGAAGGAAGAGAAGGAAGGAAAGGAGGGAGGGAGGGAGGGAGGGATAAAAAAGACCAACAAAAGTCAGAAAACAACAAAATGGCAATACTGTTTACCTGTCAACTATTACTTTAAATGTAAATTGGTTAAAATCTTTAACTTCAATATATGCTGTTTACAAAGAGATTTGTTTTTAATGCTAAAGACATATATAGATTAACAGTGGAGGAATAGGAAAAATATTTCATAAAAACAGATTATCAAAGAGTAGGGGTGGCTATAGTTATATAAAATAGACCTTAAGTCAAAAGCTTTCATGAGATTAGAGAAAGCAATTATATCATAACAAAGGGGTCAATTCAATAAAAGGATAAAACAATAAACATTTATGTACCAAAACTGAAGCAAAATAAAGTAAATCTCAACTAAACTGAAGAGACAAATGTACTGCAATACAAGAGTAGGAGTCTTCAGTTTTCAACAATGAATAAATCATCTTAGCAGAAAAAAATCACAGCACACATTATAAACCAAATGGATCTAAAAGAAAATAATATCAAAAAGTAGAATATACATCCTTTTCAAAATTATAAGAAACACTGTACAGGATAGATCATCCTGCCTTTCTGTTCAACATGGTATTTCAGGTTCTAACCATAGCAATTAGGAAAGAAAAAGAAATATAAGGTATCTAAATTAGAAAAGAAAAAACAGTAAAACTATGCACAGATGACATGGGTTTTGATATATGTGGAAAATCTTAAATATTTCACTAAAAACTGTTAGAAGTAGTAAACAAATTCAATGAAGTTGTAGAAGTTTGCAAATTTAACTGAGAAAAAGTGTTTACTAATAATAGTAATAAACTATTGAGAAACAAAATTGAAAGAACCAAACATCTAAAATATATTAAAAATCAAAATGACTCACTAACAAGAAAACAACTCTAAATATAAAGAATAGACAGTGCTCCAAAGATGATACACAAAGGGCCAAAACATATATAAGAAAATGCTTAATATCACTGTCATCAGAGAAATTAAAACCACTCATCATCAGGGAAAAATCACTACCATTAGGGAAATTAAATACTGTATTCCCTCTTAGCTATTGCAATGACTATAATCGATAAGACAAAATAACAAGTGTTGGTATTATGGCTTCTGTCTACTTGTCGCCCCAAAGCCTCACATAGTCATGGGGCGGCATCTAAAGTTTGTGATTAATTCTTGGTCCGATGCAGGATTATGGGTGAGTGCTATACCTGTTCTTAGGCAGATAATCAGCATACAAATGTAAAGCGAGGAAAGAGGCCTGCTCGTAGCCCCAACTGCTGCCCCTCCTTTTGCTCTTTGCTGCCACCAGGAATGACTGCTCAGTGCTATGTACCAATCTGCCTTGCAGCCAGCTAGGTATGGCCTGAAACCTCAACTAACTGTGAGCTGAATAAACCTTTTCTTCCTTCATTCTGAGTGTTGCGTGTTTTGTCCCAGAAATGAGAGAAGAGTAACTGAGACAGTTGCTAAGGATCAGAAAAAAGGGAATTCATACTGTGTTGGTCAGTGTTATGGTTTGTGTCTAATTGTCCCCCCAAAGCCTCATGCAGTCCTGGGGTGGCTAATGGAGTTTGTGATCGATTCCTGATCCAATACTGAGATTGCAGCTATGGGTGCTACACCCTTTACCATGGGGTGAGCAATCTGCATTACAATGTAAGGAGGGAAGCGAGGCTAGCTAGCTGCCTGAGTTGCTGCCACTCCCCTTGCCCTCTGCCTCTGCCATGAACAATTACTTTCTACATGTGCCACTCTACCTTGGAGACAGTTGAGTATGGACTGAAACCTCCACTAACTGTGAGCTAAATAAATATTTCCTTCCTTCATTTTGGATATTGGGCATTTTGTCCCAGCAATGAGAGAAAAGTAACTGAGACAGTCAGAATGTAAATAGGAATAGCTATTACAGAAAAGAATATGGAGCTTCTTCAAAAAATTAAAAGGACAGGGCTGGGGATATAGCTCAGAGGCATAAGTACCTGCCTGACAAGCACAAGGTCCTGAGTTTAATCCCAGGAGGAGGTGCAGGAGGAGGAGGAGGAGGAGGAGGAGGAGGAGGAAGCGGAGGAGGAGGTGGAGGTGAAGGTGGAGGTGGAGGTGAAGGTGGAGGTGGAGATGGAGGTGGAGGTGGAGGTGGTGGAGAAGACGAAGATGATGAAGACCACAATGAAGACGAAGACAAAGATGAAGAAGAAGAAGAACTACCAGGTGATCTAAACATCCTCTTCCCCCTTATCTTCTGGCATATATCTGTAAGTGAAATCTGTGTGTCAAAGAGATACTATCACACATATTTTGTAAGTTTTCTCCATCATTCTTGGCTCTTAACTCCTATCCAAAGCCAGGCCAAAGAATTTCTTTTCCCCCGAGTAAAGTGGTCATAGAAAATCAATCTTCCTCTACCATTCTGTCTTGAATCTGGCCATAAACAAGTTCTCTGAGTTGTGGTTATCAATTAGTAGGTTCAAAAACCTTATCACTCCAGAGGGGTCCTGCCCATATCCTACAGAGGGTACAGAGAGGGGAACAGAGAGTCCAAGATGAGTGTGATAGGAAAGCTGGGCTTTCCCACCCTTTCTATTTGTTTCTGATCACATAGCAATTAGCATTTAAACACATTTCTATACAGTTTTCCACGCTTCAATGAAGACCATACATGAAATCTACATAAAAATCTAAAAAGATGAGTTTTGGAGACTTTCTAGGTAACAACCCAGAAGGTAGTATGCTCCAAGACAGCACAGAAGCACTACAGCCCTTCTTTTAGTACTATCTGTATGCATCTCTTCATCTCTATCTTTGTAGCGTTACTCAAAAAATTGTAAATGTGATTCTCTGAGTTCTGTGAGACACCTAAGCAAATGAACCTGGAGGGGATTATGGAAATCCCAATCCACAGTCACCTGATCACAGAACAGGTAAAATAATAAGCCTCTTATGAGTGGTACCTAAAGTGGCAGAGTAAGAGCAGTCTTGAGGACTAAGGCCTCAGACTCTATCCAAAAGGACAGTCTCAGGACTAAATAGGATTAGAGAGAATCAGCTACATGGCTACTATAGAATTAATTATTTCTTGCTAATCACGAGAAATTCTCTCACATTTTGAAGTTATAGAAGTCTCTAAGTTGAGAAAGCAGAATAAAGACACTTTATTTTTCCAACACTATTACAGTTTAGAACCAAAATGCCACCTGAAAGTCTTGGGTTCAGAATGGGACTTTTGGAAGGTGAGTGGGCCATGGGGACATTATACTCAGTGTATTAACTTATTGATGAGTTCACAGCTGACTGTGCTGTTTAGAGGTGGGGCTTGACCAAAAAGGTTGGGTGACCAGGGGTGTACCATGAAACATTCTCATCCCCAGCTGGCCCACTCCTGCCGTGAGAGGAGCAGCTTTCCTCCACTGGGCTGTCTACCATGCCATTTATGCCTTGGAACTGGCCAACCATGAAAAAAAGCCAAGGAACTATGAGCCAAAATAAACCTCTCCTTTAACCAAACCCTTGAAGCATAACAGAGGGTGCCACATACACACTCCGCATTTTTCTTCTGTAACTTTATACTTTAGAGTAATAGTACCTGGCAAAGTGTCTCAGTACTTTTCCCTGAAGGATATAAGAAGGAATCTTTGTGTTTACCCACAATGAAAGGCAAAGTGTGAGGAGGACTTAGTTCCCTGTCATGGGTTGGTCTTTGAATCCCCACAGAGCATCATATCATATTGTTTTTCCTTGTTCCTGGACCGATATATGTATGTAAACATGTGCAAACATATGCAGAAGTGTCAAACAAGAATTTATACCCAAGTCATACTTTGTGGAACAGTTTTGGGGTATGTTCATCTGAGCATTACCTGAGTGTTATTCACACTACTCTGATTTTTTAAAAACTTTTTCTTTTCATTTTTCTGGTAGAAGTAGCCCAACTGAGTAAAGCAGAACATGAATAAACAAATTTACCAGTTTTGGAGGCGGTTAAAAGTGAATCAACAGATAATTACTGCATGGATGAAGATGATCCACTATGGTAAAACCCATGTTTTCATAACAGAGGAGTGGTGTGGGTGGGTGATGATGATTATGACAACGGCAACTTTAGTGCTGGCTGTTTGAGCTGTGTGAGCCAGTGTTCCTGTGATGGTGAAATGGTGGCAGGAATCTGAAAACATCTGACAGAATGGGCTTGTTATGGTTTTTATCTAAGCATCAGATATAATGGCCCTGGGCTGGGGAGATAGCTCAGTGATAAGTGCTTGCCTGGCAAGTGCAAAGCCCTGAGTCCTGAGTTCCATCCCTGGCACTACCACCAAAAAAAAAAAAAAAAAAAAAAAAAAAAAAAAAAAAAAAAAAAAAAATCCCATATTGGGATACTTCTTAATGCTGCAGTCTACCCTGGGTTGCTGATGCACAGATTTTAAAATATCAGGTTCTCTTGGTAGAAGAACCAGATGTAAATACTGAAACTTGTCAAAGCTTAACCCTGGTACCCTCTACTCAATCCCCACAATCCAGGAGAAAGTGAATATAATTGTACAGGAGTTCTGAGGTATACCCAACAGTTAAGGAAAGGGTCAGCCTCTAAATGACCCAGAAGACAAACTGTTTACTGATGGTAGCTCCTTTATACAGGATGGACTTAGGAAGGCAAGATATGTAGTGTGGGAGTGTTAGAGTCAGGCCCATTACCTCATGATATAAGTGCTTAAAAGGCAGATCTTATTGTTCTCACTCAAGTGCTGAGTTGACAAACTAGAGAGAGCAAACATTTACATGGATCCTAAGCATTCATTTCATTAGTTCATGTTCATACTGCTACCTAGAGAGAACAGGATCAGTTAACTTCTACTGGATCTCCCATCAAACATACCCCCAGATATTCCACAATTCACTGAGGCTGTACAATCTACCTTAAGAAATGGCAGTAATTCACTGCCCAGGACATCACAAAAGAAGAAATCCTACTGTCATGGGCAATAGAAGAACTAATAAAGAGGCAAAAGCCGCTGCATCTTGGTAGCTAGAATATACCCTTTAGTGGTCCATTAATTTGTTGCCTACTAGCCCACCTATTTACTCTGATGATAAAATTCTCCATGCCAAGATCTGGGATGGGCCCTTAAGGTTGAAGGATGATGGGATGCCCTCAAGGGTTGCCTGTCTGCCAAGAGGCTTGGCATGGAAAGTAATTAAAAGTACCTATAATACTTGTCATTTAGGACAAAAGAACACTGTACCTTGGTTACTAAGTCCCTTCTAGTAGGACATGACGAAGTGACACAAGTGGTAAAAAATTTGAAGTATGTCTAAGGACTAATCTTCAGAATGTCCAATTAAGACTGCCAGCAACATAATATCAAGGTAGTTGTCCAGGAGAGAAATGGCAGATTGATCTCCCTCACATGCCAGGAGGCCAACACAGCTAGTACCCCTTAGTTCTAATCAATACTAACACAAGTTAGATAGAAGTCTTTCTTACCCAAACTGAAAAGGCTCAAAATGTAGTCAAGGTCCTTGTCCAAGAGATTATTCCAAGGTTTGGAGTTCTATGAAGTCCCAAAAGTGGCAATCGGCCTGCAATGTGCTCTAAAACTACCCAAGGTGTTTCAAAAGCCTTGGGCACTGAGTATCAGCTTCACTGTGCCTGGCAGTCCCAGTCATTAACCAGAACAGGATAATGGAATACTCAAGAGAAACTTGCTCAAGCTGGCATAGGAACATAAGGTGCCTTGCAAAGAGCTTCTACCTCCGGAGCTTATACAGACCAGAAATACACTCAGTTTTCAGGGGCTATCCTCTGAAATCCTGTATGAAAGACTTTTCTCAAAAATAACCTCCTAATCAATGAGAAAACCAAAGAAGCCTTGAGACAAGTGAGGTCCTTACCCCAGTTTCAGCAGATCCTGTCAGCCTTAAGGCAAATGGACTTGGGCCAACTTCTTCTAGCAAGCCTCACTTCTGCCCAGGGACCCGGTTCTGGTCAATGCTCTAAACAAATAAAAATTTAACCAAATCCCAGTGAAAGTGACCCAACATAGTGATCCTTTTTATTCCCACGTAGTCAAGGTAACAGGACAAAACTCCTGTATTCATCACTCCAGTTTAAAGCTGTGTACTGTCTTATAACACCAACAACACAACTCTGGATCATCTAAGCCACATCTGAGCCCACCTATACCTTTGAACCTGTGGAGGACCAAAAAAGTTTCTACTCAAAAGACAAAATCAAAAAAAATAATATGAGGTGTTATTCTTAACTTTCACTTATTACCACTTAAAGGAGAGTACAAATTATTTCTAGTGTGAAACAGGAATATGCAGAGTCACAACAACCAAAATACTACTGGATATATGCCCTGTCCCTCTTGTCAAGGACTTCAGGAATCCCTTGGTAGGTATCCTCATTTCAAGGAATGACTGGGATAAGTTTCAAGACTACATGGAGGAGGCATGGAAAGTCTCAGTAACTCACAGTTTAGCTCACTGATACAAGGTAACTGAGTGGCCTATAAACTCCACTCTTAATGATCCCAGATTAAAAATCATTATTTTTTCTAAAAATGCCACAGAAGCCTGTCTACAGACTGTGGTAAAGCCCCTACTGAATAAGAGTAAGGGACCCCCAGTGAGCACCAACAATCATAGATATCAAAATTGTTACTTCTAGGCATGAGATGATTATGAGTTTAACTCCAACTATAGGGCACCTTATCAAAAGGTCTCCTCATATTGGAAACAGAGAAATGACTCATTCTCATTTGCCTAACTCTACTAAATACTGGGGGTGGACATCCCCCTAGCAATGTATATATACTGTAACTTTATAGGCCAAATACTAGTTTGTAAAACTGGTTTAATTTATCTGAGACTAGATAGGTAGCCGCCATTGCACTTACTGGTCCTGAAGAACCAATTTATGACCCTGGCTATCCCTGAGTGGATAGGAGATGCACACTGGGATTTGTAAGGCTACAAAGCAAGAGTGTCAAAAACATCAGTCAACATGAAAACTTGCCTAATCTGGGAGACCAATGGTCCAGGAGTATGTTTTGCTGATACGCTCATTTGGCTACTATTTTTGTCCATTCTCTAAGATTACAGAATGCCATATAACACATCAAGGCCTTGACCAACTCTACTCAATGGCCTTAAATGACAGCTTAATCAGGATCTCTGTGATCCAACCTGGTAGATGATACATCTGACAGAGCAAAACCGAGAGAATTAAAATGCTCTGACCATGGCTCCAGAAGTAATACCTGAGGAGACTTAACTGACCGTGAGCTATATAGATATATAGATATAAATATAAATATCAGGAGGTAAGTTATGATAAGCAAAAGTCTCACATGAACTTAGTCTTGAACACTCAACAACAGAAATACATAGTCAGGGATATGTATGCAAAGTAACAATACAGGATAGACATGGTAGGAGAACTTCCAATCACAGACCCCTGATGACAGTTCTAAGGGCCAGCTGGTTACAACTGCTATTCTGAACCTTTAAAAAGTATTTGACATGGCTCCTTTCCCAATCTGACTCTGCCTTCTATTGCTCATGCTTCAGTCATATGTACTTTAATCTCTTGGTAAAGCTTAATTATTCTTTCTTAGAGGCTGCTAATCTTCAAGTGATGATACAGACAAAATTCACTGTAAATCTGCCAGACTTTATCTGTCAAGGCCCATCACATGAATCTCTTTGCTAAAGACTAGCATCAGCTGCTCCCTAACTATGATCCCTTTCAACTCAAAGAAGCCAGATCTGACATCGCCCATTTCTCCAACAGCAGTTGGATGGCTGTCCTAGAAGAGGGAACATAGGAATAGGGAGCCCCATAGGTATGAAAAAGATAAAGGCTTCAGTAAGCTTTGTTAAAAATTAATGGAGAGGCTTACTAAAGGTTGCTAGAGGCTAGAGGAAGCTTCTGTTGATTAGACTCAAGCAATTAGAAAGACAAAGATGGGGTCTAGGGAGAATCACAATGGCAAAGAAACTAAACTCAGGAAGATGTTAGGTAGTGTGATTAATATAAAAGTCACACATTTTGCTTTTTCTTAATTCTTAAACTTGTCCATAAACTCCCAAGCATAATCCTATCCTCCACGAAAAGTCAGGAAAAGATTATATGGGTAAATAAACCCAAGGGGACGATTAATAGTCAGGGGAGCCAATCTGATTCTGGGAGTAGACATAAGAGAAAAAGCCCAATAAAAGGAGCTCTAGACAAGAGCCCACCAGAATCTCATTTTTGAATGTTCCCTCTTATCCAGAGTAGCTGGATGGCAAAATGACAGTTAGCACAGTTTGCCATTTTCTAGACTGTGCTTGATGCTACCATTACTGATACACTACTCTAGGCACAATGATAGTTGTGATCAATTGTTCTTCCTTGTATGACAATACTGAAATTATCTGAGGATCATAAACAACACCACAGTCCAGTACCAAATAACTGGATGCTAAGTCAAATAGGAAGTAACTTCTCATCCGTAAGAAAATGAAGAGGCAGAATCTTGGGACTGACTCAAAAGCCAAAAGCCAAAAACATCTGGACGAGATCTCTGAAAAGTAGGTATTTCCTGAGAACATGATATTAGTAATAAAGCTACCTACCATAAGCAATTTACAAGTATCAACATAGAAAATAAATTTTAGAAAGTAGAAAATGAGAAGATACATAAGCAAGACACAACCCAAGACTTCCAGCTCCTCCAAGGCAAACTAGGCAAACTGTGCCCCTCCCTGGAGGAACTGAAGTGAAAGGAATAAAAATTGACCCAGCTGAACTTTGTAGCAGCAGAAGTAACAAAGTAGATTTATGAAGCTCTAGAAAAAAACAAATCAGAAATAATTTCACAGATAAATAAAAGGATAATGACCTAGATAATAAAGAAATGAAAAAGAAAGAAAGAAATGAAGGACACAGTGAATTAGAGTAGATATAAATTAAAAAATAAGAAGAGCTTAGAAAAGTGATGGAAGCAATGAATGCTCAACACAGAAAACAAATGGATGCCATAAAACAAATTCAAACATATTCAGGAGATTATAAATTCTACTGAAAGTATACATAGCAGAATCAATGTGAGGACAGATTATCAGATCTAGGAGACAGGTTTGCAGTTAGTAATCATCAAATAAAAGACCTTAAATATAGCAAGGGACCATAAAAACAAAACAAAACAAAAATCTAACAGCTGCTAAATGAATAAAGAGGCAAACAAAAAACAAAATTTTTTTGCAAACAAAAAAATACAAAAGTGATCAGAATCAGTAAAAAAAAAAAAAATCAAAGGATAGCACAAAGAACATTTAAAAACATTAAAAAAAAAGAGAATCTGACATTCAGATAAATGAGGTATACAGAACTTCATACAGCCACAAACAGAAAAAAACTACACCAAGGTATATAATAGACAAGATTCCAGAAACTCAACACAAGAACAGGGTATTAAAAGCTGTTAGAGAACAGAAACCACAACACCTATAAAGGAAACTAAATTGGAATTACAGGAGATGTCTCAACACAAGCCCTGAAGTCAAAGAGAGCTTGAAGTGCAGTATGTCAAACCCTAAAAGAAAAAAATTCCAAACCAGATATAGATACAGATACAGATACAGATACAGATATAGATATATAGATACAGATACAGATATCACACAAAACTATCTTCCAAAACTGATGGAGAAATAAAATACTTCCAAGACAAAGAATGCCTGAAGAAATTCATGATCACCAAACTAGCACTCTAAAATGTTCTGCTTAGAAAGAGATAACAAAGACTGCAACTCTATGAACTCCAATGGAATGAGTCCTTCAGGCAAGACAAGTAATTAAAGAGAGAAGGAAGAAAGGAAATCAGCAACAGGACAACTGTACGACAAGGATGTGTTAATATGTATCAGCTATAACCATCAGTGTAAATGGTCTCAGTTCACCAGTCAAAAGCGACTGGCAGAACAGATAAAGAGATCTGATCCAACAATATGCTGGAAAGAAGAAACACATTTAACTCAAAAAGAAATTCAGAAACTGAAAGTCACAGGATATAAAACAATATTCTATTTATATATAAACTCAGAAAAAAAAAACATGGGTAGCTATCCTATGTGTAGACAAAATAGATTTCAAGCCAAGACTGATCAGAGGAGACAAACAACGTTACTACATTTGTTAAGGGAACAATTCAAAAGGAAGACATAACAATCTTAAATACATAGGAACCAAATAGCAGTGCACCTGACTATACAAAACAGATATTCATGGATGTTGAAAATTCAAGCACTGATACAAGGTAACAGGGGACCTCAACACTCCACTGTCAGAAATACAACAGATCAACAAGATAAAAAACCAAAGAAGTATCAGATCTGAAACAAACTTTTTAACAAATGAACTTAGATGTCTACAGTGTTCCACACCATAATATCAGAATATACATTTTTCTCAGCTGCACATGGGATCTTATCCCAAACAGATCACATACTAGCTCACAGAACATGCTTAACTGAAGTCAATGGAACTGAAATTATTCTATACATATTATCAGGCCATAATACAGTGGAATTAGAAATCAATGGCATAATAAAAACTGCAGAAACACATACAAATTAAATAACACCATCCTGAACAAGCAATAGATCAGATGATATTAAAGAAGAAACAGGAAAGTTTTTAAAATCAGGAAAGTTTTTACAATTACATGATAACAACATGGAGTACAATGAAAGCAGTCCTATGATGAAAATTTGTAGCAGCGAATTCTCACATAAGAAAAAGACAAAATTCAAATTAAAAAAATTCTAATGCTTAAACCTCAAGCTTCTAGAAAAAGAACAAAAAGTTAAAC
>NW_004524609.1:2525033-2553586 GCF_000260255.1 Octodon degus | reverse complement strand
TTTTTTTTTTTTTTTTTTTTTTTTTTTTTTTTTTGGCCTGGCAAGTACTTATTCTACTGAGCTATCTCCCCAGCCCATAAGTTAAAGTCCACATTTGGGACTTCATCTTGTTTTTTGGGTTTTTTTTTTTTGGTGATACCATGATCCACTCAGGCCCTTGGACTTGCCAGGCAAGCATTTATTTCACTGAGCTATCTCCCCGGCCCTTAGCAAACTTTCTTTGAAAAGACCCAATCCATACAATTAGAAACAAAAACAGTGAAATCACAACAGATCCTCCAGAAATCTAGATCATCAATACCTATATTGAGAACCTGTATTCTAAGATAACAGAAAATACAGAACAAAATGAACAAATTCCTACATACATATGAATTAATAAATTTGAATCAAGAAGATATAAAAATTTCAATAACACTATCAATCAAATAAATTGAAGATGTAATTAAAAAACCTACCAACAAGGAAAGCCCAGGCCCTGACCAATTCACTTCTGAGTCCTTCAAGAAATTTAGAGAAGTGGGGCCAGAGAGGTAGCTCAGTAGAATAAAGCTCCTGCTTAAGCAAACTTAGGTGAGTGCAAGGACTCTGGTTCCATTCCTGGCACCAAATGCTGTTCCAGCTCCATCCCCAGGGTGGGCTGAGACAGTCACAGTCCAGGCATAGTGGTGCCTGCCTGTAATCTCAGCACTGGGAAGGCTAAAAGCAAGAGGATCTCCATGAGTCTGAGCTGTGTGGTGAGACCCTGCAACAACCAAATACAATGAAAGAAAATAAATAAATTTAGAAAAGACATAATTCCACTATTCCTCAAACTCTAATGAAATTCAAAGGTACAAAATGCTCCCAAACTCATTCCTGGATGGACACATCACCCAGATACCAAAACCAGAGAAGGATCCAACCAGAAGAAGAGAATTACAGACCAATTTCCCTAAAAACACAGACACCAATATCCTCAATAAGACACTGGCAAACAGAATGTAGGAAATCATTAAAAAGATTATACATCATAATCAAGTAGGATTTATGCTAGGCATGCAAGGATGGTTCAACATACACAAATCAATAAATGTAATGTACCACCTTAACAGAACCATGGGCAAAAAACATGATTATCTCAGTAGACAGGAAAAAAAAAATGACAAAGTACAACACTTATTTGTGATAAAAACTCTAGAGAGAATTGGACTAGATTATATTTATCTCAACCCGATAAAAGCCACCTATGACAAGCTAAAAGCCAACATCATACTAAATGGTCAAAAACTGAAAGCTTTCCTTCTGGAATCAGGAAAGACCAGGGTACCCACTATTACCACTCATATTTAATAAATGTCTGGAAACATTAGCCAGATAAATTAGATGAGCACAAGAAATAAAAGGAATAAGGACAGGAAAAGAACACATCACATTTTCATTATTTGAAGATGATGCATATTGCAAATGATCTCCATATAGAAGACCCCAAAACATCCTGCACTTGCCAGGCAAGGAATTACTCTACTTAGTTATCTCCCTGACCCTTAGATTTCTTAACTAAATTCAGTAGTGTAAATGGATACAAAGTCAACACTCAAAAATTGATAGTACCACTATACACAAATAATAAATTCACTGAGATTGAAATTAGGGAAACAACAGTTTTCATAGTAACATTAAGAAAAATGAAATACTTAGGAATTGATCTAATAAAAGTAAATGACTATTACATTAAAAACTCTGAAATTATTCTGAAAAGGAAGAAGATATTAGAAAATGGGACGATATCCTTTATTCTCGAGTAGAAAGAACCAATACAGTGAAAATGGCTATACTTCCAAAACTGTTAAACAGATTTAATGCAACACTAATCAAAACACCAATAATATACCTTACAGAACTATAGAAAATAAACCTAGACCGATATTCTTAACGTGTACTAAATTCCCCATGGATCAAAGATCTAAATATTAAAACAGAAACACTATATCTGCTGGAAAATGGAGCAAGTAACTCTTGAAGACATAGATACAGGCAAAGATTTTATGAACAAAACCCTGATCATACAGGAAACACTACAAAATCATCGACAAGTGGGATCTTATCTTATTAAGAACCTTCTGCACAGCGAAAGAAGCCACCAACAGAGTGAAAAGACAACCCAACAATTAGAAAACAATTTTTTTTTACTAGCTACTCCTCTGACAAAGGACTAATAAACTACACAAAGAACTTTCAATATGATCAGACTTGCCCCAAATGTAAAGATCCACTCCAAAAATGGGCATTTGAAATGAACAGATACTTCTCAGATGAATAAATACAAATAGCAAATAAAAAGATGACAAAATGTTCAAGAGCACTAGTCACTTGAGAGATGCAAACAACACTGAGATTCCATCTCATCCCCGAAAGAATGGCTATTATCAATAAATCAACCAATAACAAATGCTAGCAGGGCTGTGGTGAAAAGGAACCCCTCTCACCTGTTAGTGTGAGAGTAAACTGGTATAACCTATTTGGAAATCAATAGAGAGACTACTCAAAATCCTAAAGCTCAAAGTTCCATTTGACCAGCTATTCCCCTTCTTGGTATCTTCCCAAAAGAGTTAAAAGAGTCATTCCACAATGATATCTGCACATCCATGATTATAGAACCACAATTTATAATAGCTAAATCTTGTGAACAGCCTAAATCACCATCAATAGATGAATGAGTAAAGACAATACGGCTTTTATACACAATGGATTATTACTGCCATAAAGGATAAATTTGATATATTTCTAGGCAAATGGATGAACCTTGAGACCATACTCTTAAGTGAAATAAATCTGACACACATGTTCAAATATTGTACTGAAGGGATAAGGTCCAAAATAGACAATAGATATTGGGAAGTAGGAAGTAAATACTCAAATGGGAAGAGGAACACAGAAGAAAAAAGGAAGGAAGGATAGAGGGAAAAACAAAAAAAGAATAGAAGAGAAAACAATACTTATGTAAATAAAGAGAAGAGAGAAAAAAGGAGACTCAAGATATATTATGTACAGGTAAAAATTCCCTATGATGAATGTGATCATTATATATATCAAAAGTATACTACTAATAATAAATTTTTTAAAAAGAAAAAAATCAGAAAGTGCAGGGGATCCCATAAGACCCATATTCAATGTCCCATTCTGTATTATTATAATCATTTGTCACAATTAATAAACTAATACTGATACATTATTATTACCTAAGGTTCACATTTCATTTAGATTTCCTTAGGGTGTTGCTTCTGGATTTCTGGTAGATGAGTTGCTTTCTTCGTTTGTTTATTCATTTTTGACAGGGTCTTGGTAAGCTGTAAAAGTGCTAGGTTGGGCTTGGACATAGAATCCTCCTGTCTTGGTTTCCCAGAGGTCAACACATCTGGTTTAGTTTTCCTCAGTTTTTATTCAATATCTTTTCTGCATTCCAGGATACCATGTATTTATTTTTCTATTTTATTTTTTTTTATTTTACAGAGGAAAAATAATTTCAAAATAAGATAATAGAGTAACAATGGTTAATACATTGGTATTATCTTTAAATTACTCAGTGTACAAGAGATAGGCATTTAACTGTCTAAACAATTTGAGCAAAAACCTTTCTTTTCAATGAACTAAGAGAAATTAGTAAAACTATTAGTAGTATAACTACCTACTGGATGGATGGATAAATATCTGCATTGTATTTAGTCCTCTTTCTGTTCCTCAGGTCTTCCTTGCTTCTTAGACCTTCTGGTTTATGATAACCTAACGGTTTTTAGGATTACCCATCAGGCATTTTGTAGAATGTTCCCCCCAAGTAAGAGTTTTCTCTGTTCTTCTCATGATTGCACTGAGAGTAGAGGATTTTTGAAAGACCATAAGACAAAATGCCATTCTCAGCTGGCCCCCAAAATCAGTCATGGTGGCATACACCTGTAATCCCAGTTCTGGTGAGGCTGAGACAGGAAGAACAGTACAAGTCTGAGCTGCAGAGCAAGACCCTGTACCAAATAAATAAATAAATATATCTATCTCTCTATCTATCTCTGTGTGTGTGTGTGTGTGTGTGTGTGTGTGTGTGTGTGTGTATATATATATATATATTTTTTTTTTTTTTTTTTTTTTAAACATGAGAGGAGAAGCCAGGGAGATGGCTCAGTAGAATAAGCGCTTCCCTGGCAAGCGCAAGGGCCTAGGTTCAATTCAATCCCCGGTTCCGCAAAAAAAAAAAAGTCTGATTCAAAATATGAGAGAGAGGACAGAAGGGTGGAAGGGATAGAGAGGGAGGGAGGGAGGCGATCTGCTGACAGTATGAAACTAAGTAAGTATATGTAAGCCTGGAATGGTAATACACATGAAACTAAGCAAGTATGTGTAAGCTACATGCTATGGTATGAGCCTATAATCCCAACATTCTGGGAGGCTGAGGCAGGAAGATAGCAATTTCAAACCTAGCCTGGACAATTTAGTGAGACCCTTTCTCAAAAGAAAGGTGGGGGAAGTAGCTCAGTTTAACAGTTCTACTTTCAATCCCCAGTGATGGGGGGAAAGAAACTGTGAGCATGTATATAAACATATATACCCCATTATAAAAGAAAAGTCAAGCTTTATCCTCTTAGATTGTACCAACTTTAATAAGAACAGTTATTATCTATTTGGTTCTTATTATGAGTTAGGCCATATGCTATATAAACTTGTTAACACTAGGTCCTCAATAAAATCCTATAAGATAATACTTTGGCTACTGTTTTTCTTTTTTGTACCACTAAGGATTGAACTCAAGGCCTCTACACTGAACTATATCCTCATCATTTTTTATTTTTATTTTGAGACAGATTTCACTAAATCCTTTCTCAAACTTAAAATGCTGCCTCTGCCTCCCACAGTGCTAGAATTACATGCACACATTAGCATCTCTGATTTATACTGTCCTTTTAGTAGATTGTAGAGTTAGGTTCTACTGAAACTACTCCTGATATTTTTCCTTCCCTACATATATTTAAATCCATTTATTTATCAGGGATTCTCCAATTCATCTACCTGCTCATGAACTTGGAAGTTCTGTCTACACAACTGTCATTTTAAAATCTCTACTTGGATGTCTCAAACAGGCCTCAAACTTAAAATATAGAAAGAGGAAATTTTAAAGTTCCTCTTCAAACCTATGTCTCTCAGAAAGCCCTATCTAAACAAATCCATCACTAAAAGTATTTGCTTTTCTCTCCTAAATATGTTTGAGTCTATCCACTTGTTTCTGACTGCATCCATTCCCATATCTATTCTCTTCTAAACAACAATGGATATCTAATAGTTAACCCACTTAATATGCACTTAAATATTTAAATGAGCTCTCATCAAAAAAGAGAAAAATTCTAAAAGCAGTTTACTTTTATTTATCTATTTTATTTATTTGTGTGTGTGTGTGTGTGTGTGTGTGTGTGTGTGTGTGGACTGGGGATTGAACTCAGGCCCTTTGCACTTGCCAGGCAAGCACTTACTCTACTGAGCCATCTCAGTTTACTTTTAGAGGGATGCTTGCAGGCCCTTTAACCCGTTGAGCTATTTGGCCGGTCCTAACACTTGGGTTTTGTTTTTGTCTTTGTTTTCAGTTTTTGATTTGTACCTTCAGATGGCTAACGCTGATACCAGAAACAGCTACTACATACCTGGGGAGTCAAGATAAATGGTTTTCACGCCATATTCCAGCTCTCATATATAAGAATATATAAGTTTCAATGACACTAGCAATAACAGGATTTTGTTTCATTGTCACGCTGGCTTACAATAAAAAAACTTTTATTTTCCTCATACTTTCTATATAGGATAACAGCTACTAATGGACTAACAACCAAATCTTCCTCTTTCCACTTCCTAAGACACAACTTCTTACTGTTGTCACTGGTAAGTATGCTAAATATATTGGCATTCAACGGAAAGACCAAAGTAATAAAAAGCAAAATGATCATAGATTATCTAAGTATGCCTCAAACTTAATATTTTCAAATAAATGTATTTTAGTATATCTAAATGATAATACTATGATTTTACTCTTTGCACATACATGTTATAAGGTACTTAAAAGAATGCCATGCACTTCAGGGTATCTAATCTTTACTATATTATTATGATAATAAAAAACTTGAGATCAAAATATTTTAAGTGAAAAAATGCTGTTAAGCCAGGCATGATGATATAAATCGGTAAGCCCAGCACTTGGGGGTAAGCTAAGGCAACAGTATCACAGGTTTGATGCCAATCTGGGGAACTGAACAACTTAACAAGATCCTATTTCAAAATTAAAATTTTAAAAAGGACTGAGAATTTACCTCAGTGCAAATGCCAGAGGCTCAACCCCCAGTCAAGAAAGAAAGAAACAGACAGACAAAGGAGCTGTTAAAGGTAGCAACATGACTTTGGACACATAATAGACAAATTAAAAAACAATATGCCTTTCCTTAGACTTGTCATTAGTAAGGTTTTTACTAGAATATTTTGTACTTTTATTCCAAAACAATGAGTACAATGACTAAAGGGTTAGATAATACTAATTGTTAGTACCACATAGAATACAGAAATATTTAATTAAAGAGAAGGAAAAGAAGGGCCAGGGAGACAGCCCAGTAGAATAAGTGCTTGCCTGGCAAGTACAAGGTCCTAAGTACAATCCCCGGTACCACAAAAAAAAAAAAAAAAGAAGAGTAGGAAAAGAACTGAAGAAAGAACCTAGAAAACAGACTCTCATGCAAACAAAACAGATGCTTCATAAAGAAAGTCAGCATTACAAATCACTGGAGAAAGGAATGCTTTTCAACAAAAAATAGGGTAATAAAATTTGGCTTTATATGAGGGAAAAAAAATTGTACCCTTACACTATAATCCTACAGAGAGACAACAAATAAATCTAACTATATTTAAAATTAAGATTCAATAATTATACTGCATAACTATTTCAAGAATTGATAGAACATAGCTGATTCTCTGAGTAAGGAAAGAATCCTTCAGCAACATGCAGAATAAAAAGAATTGTAAATTTGAATAAAGCAAAACTTAAATAATTTATTCAACATAAATTGGGAGTCTGAGTCCTAAAAGTGAAAGCAAAGTTTTAAGACAGAATAAACAGATTGAGAGAAGATATCTGCAATGAGTATCACAGAATAACAATCAATCTAGAACAAGCTACAGAAGAAAAGCAAATAATTCAGGTTCAGCAGGCCATTATGATCACTTTCAGGGCTATTCATAACCCTTACCATGGTAACCCAAGATCTGGCAGAGGAAATATGTAAATAAATGACTGTACCTATGTTATAAGAACATTATTCATGGACTGTGAAATTTGAACTTCATATAATTTTCACATTGTAAGGAAAATGACATTGTAATCCTTAATTTTTATGAATCATTTAAAATAAATGTTAAAACAATTCTTAGTTCACAAGTTGTATAAGAAGAGGTAGCAGATTAACAGGCAGGCTGTACTTTACTCAAACTCATAATCCTTGTGCCTATCATGCTCAGATTTTTTATTTTATTTTGTTTGTTTTGCTCTGTTTTCGCAGTACTGAGGACTAAACTCAGGACCTAGGCATTAACCTACAGCTTCAGTTCTGGGGTTTTTTTTTTTATTGGGGGGGGGTTGATGTGTTTTTTGGTTTTTGGGTTGTTTCTTGAGCAAAGGTCTTGCTAAATCACTAAATTGCCAAGGCTAGACTAAGTTTTGTAATCCTTCTGGTTCATGCTCCAGAATACTGCAATCAGGGGGATATGCCACCATGCCTGGCTAAGAAACAATTCTTGAATGGCGAGATAAGGTGAAATGCTAAAGGATTTAGAAGAAAGAGAGAAAAAAGGGCCAGCCAGATAGCTCAGCAGACTAAAGCACCTGCTTAGGCAGAACTCAGTGGCAGGGGTTCCACACCATGCTGCCCCGCCCCCCGGGGCACACTGAGATGTTGATTGAGACTGGGCTTGGTAGGGCAGGCCTGTAATCCCAGCATTTGGGAGACTGAAAATAGGAGAATCCCTACCAGTGTCTGATCTATATAGTGAGACCCTACAGTCCCTGTACTAAAGAGACAGGGGGAGGGGAGGGGAGAAAAGGGGAGGAGAGGGGAGGGGAGAGAGAAGACAATGTTCAGAAATAGTCAGAAGTTTTAGTCAACAGGACTTCATGACTGATTAGACAATGGCAGCTTTTTGAGATAATATGGAAAGTCTCATATCTTTCTAAACTACTTCCTACACATATTTGCTAGAGGCTTTTAAATAGCTTTTACAACTGTACATCTACCTTAGATGGTAATAAAGCTATGAGTCAAATGACTCAAAAAGAATTTTAGGAAAAAAAAAAAAAAGATCAACTAAGCCAAGCAGGAGGATTCCAAGCCTGAGCAATTTAGTGACACCCTGTCTCAAAATAAAAACTAGAGAAGGAATGAGATATAACTTGAGGTCCTTGGTTCAACCCCCAGGACTGCCAAAATTAAAAAATTAAAGAAATTTTGAAATGTGCAGTAGAAAAGCTTTCTCTGCTCTGCGATTTCAGCCAGAATATATATATTTTTTCAGCCAGAAATATGGCAATATATATATTGCTTCTGAAGGCTAGAGATAGAATTGAATACTAGAACATCTTAATCTTCAATTAATGGAGGAAAATATGATGAAAGAGTTCAGAAACATTCGTGCAAAATCCGTTTCCATCACTTATTGTATGACACTACTCATGTCACTTAACAACCTCGCTCTGCCTCAATTTCATCAGTGAAATATTCTAAGTAATAGAATTTATTCCTTAAGGTGGTGAAAATTAAATTTGTATAAGTATGTATTTATGCGTGGATGTGTGCACATGGCATTATTATTTACATACGTGTTTGCTATTATTATTTATTCATCCATGATTGGGAACCCACTAAGCACTGGGGCCTTACACTATGGACTAGAGAAGTAGAGAAGATAAATTTTTCATTTTTGCCCTCTAAAAGTACACAGGCATTCCACTATGGAGACAGATATGTGAACTAATATGCAGTCTTTAACTTTTTTAAATTAATTCTTGAAGTTATCTCTCAATGTATCCAAGCTCATCAACAATTTTAATATCATTTAATTTTTAAACAATTGCTAAAACTCGATGGAAAATGCTAGCTGGGTTTGAATTTAATCCCAGTACTTGCAAGGCTGAGGCAAGAGGACTGCTATGAATTTGAGGCCAACCCGGACTACAAAAAGCAAATTGAAGGCCAGTCTGAACTATATAGCAAGACCTAAAAGTTTGTTGGTAGGTAGGTAGATAAAGCTACATAAAAATAAACATATAAATCTTCCCTAAAATATAAATATGTAGATGTTATCAATCATATTTTTCACTCATGTCTAATTTTTCCTGTTACTCTTTTATCTTTAATATTGGCTGATCTAAAATACATATATTAAATCCCCAAGGACTTGTTATTTAAATATCCTTTATACTAAGAAAGTAACAAATCTTCTTTCAATTCTTTTAATACTTAACTACATTATCAACTTAAAAGATTCACAAATACTCTCAGAAACTACGAAGGTCTTCAAATTACACAAAGACAATAATAACTACATGAATACTAATGAGGTTTTTATGATTTAGTTAAAAATAAATTATAGTATAACACCTTTTGTTTTGATGCTGTAACAGTATTCATATATTTTCTTTAATAAAACAATATTCACTGTCAAAAATATCTCATACAAGTCATTCCCTCATATATTACTTTGTATCACTCATTCAACAAGACAACTGTGTCCAACTCTCTGTCACAAATTTACAGTACTAATCCTTGCCAACCATTTTGATTTCAACTTGTAATTCCTTCAGCCAGCTGCCTTCAACCTGATTCTATTAGTACATCAGATAACTTAAAAAATAAGCACAGAAATGAAACCTGTAAGATATAGGTCATATTTATCAGGATATATCTACACATTATGTATGTATGTTTGAAGTATTTTCTGTGAAGGTTTAGAAGGAGTACATATTTGACACAGTAATTTACAGCTACCATCCAGCAGACTACCTTGCCAAAAATTAAGTAATAAAATCTAACAGACATTAGTCTTACATCTCAAGGGTATTTCTAATAGCCAGCAGGCAATGTTCCACCTATTCTGTCTTGCAACATTCTGTTGTTTGGATGTCAATAACAATGTGGCACTGCCGAAGTTTTAGAAGACAAATTATCAAATTCAATTTTTGTACGATTGGGATGGGTAGGCCAAAGAGTTGCTGTTCCTTCAGAACTCTTTTCCATCATATCCTCCCTTCAGCTCATCCATACTCAATATTTATGTTCCAAAATTACGTTTCGCTAATCCATTCTACCACCTAACATAAAACTCATTTTATTTTTATTTATTTATCTTTTTATGTGTTTAGTACAGGGTCTCACTACACAGATCAGACTCGTAGTGATCCTCCTGTTTCCAGCCTATCAAGTGCAGGGATTATAGGTATGTGCCACCATGTCCACTCTCTATCGCCATCTCAGCATGCCCCGGGGGCAAGGCCGGCATGGCATACAGTGCCAGGGATTGAACCCTGGTCCCTGCGCTCTGCCTAAGCAGGCGCTTTAGTCTGCTGAGCTCTCTGACCGGCAAAACTCATTTTAGTGAAGTCCTGACTCAAAACAAACAAAAAACCCTCTTTTTAGAAAAATTCTACAAGTCTACTACATAATATTACTAAAAGTCTGATAACATAATAGAATATAATAGTCTCCCAAAATAACAATAAGCAAAGTGAAACAACAAAGGCAAGGGTGGGGGTGGGGGAAATTTCATTTTCTCTTCCAAACTTCACCTCATCTCCAAGGCGTTTTTGTTTTTTCTGTGATGCTAACTAACCATCTAGCCTGCTATAGAAGCCTCTGGTTAGAAAGGATTTCAAGGCTGCTGTGTCTTGTGAAGAGCCAATCAGATTTCTTTGTTTCATCTGCAACATTCCATCAGGGTTATATAACATTTTAGACATATGAAACATTCTAATAATATAGTATACTTCAATCTATAGTTAGCTATTTATTTTCACTAAATTTAGCACATAAAAGAATCTTATTATTCTCCTGTTGTTCAATAAAATACGTTGTTTTTTTTTTCTTCTTTTTGAGAGGAGTGAATTTGCTTTGCCTAAAAGAGTTTTGGAAAACATAAAATATGAGCACTCTGCAGACTACTAAGATTAATGCTGAGTTCTTGTTTTTATCTACAGTGAAGTGAGGCTACATAACACAGTGGCAGACAGCCAGAGAGTTGTTAATTCTCATCACATATAAAATATCTTTAGAGTGGAATAAACCATTATAAATATATTTTTAAACTCATGGCTGAATCATTTGCTAATTTTTTAAAGCACACAAAAAAGTCAAGTATTAAAAACGTTTGAACAAATGTTTCTTAAAAAAAACCCTGAACTTTGAATGTTATGCCACTATACTAACCACAATAAATTATCACAGCAGTATTGTTTACAATACTTGCAGACAGCTGTAATAAAATCATACCAATACATATTTTCTCTTCCTGCCAGAGATAGTGCAGCATAATTCAAATACTGTTTTTCTATGCTATTAATACAGTAAGATGTTAAAAAATACATTAAGCTACAACCCATGAAAGATATATATATATATATATATATATATATATATCACAAAGGCATCCCACAGATGATGGTTACAAATCAGCACAGGATTAAAACAGTGCCCCAAAGCATAAAAAAGCTGAATCTTTTGGGTGTGGCTTCAGACAACATATCTTGTCTCAGTTCAACAGCTCCCTAGAAACATGTAGCCACAGAAACCCAAAATATGTGAGTACATAAGAAAGTGCTTCTGGGAGAGGTGGGAACTAAACATCCATGTTTTTTCTATGCTTGATAATCGATTGTTCTATAATGTACTTCTAAAATGACAGTGCAATGAGTCAATGCTGAGTATTGCTCAAAACACCAAGAACCAAAAAATTTTACTTGCCCTACCTCCTTTATTTTATACTCATTTTCTACAACATGACAGATCTTACAAACATTTTCCTTTCATAAAAGAGATGATAATTTAAATCCTGACTGTGCAATGCTAGCTCAACCTGCATTACTGTCATCAATAAAATATGAAGCGCTGACTCTCGTATTCTTTCTACTGATTTTTCCATATCTCACCAGAGAATGCTATACTAATGCTTTCTGCTATTATAAAATGCACAGTATAAGGAAAAGGAGATTGGCAAGAGCTGCGACAAATGTGTAACAGATAAAATATAAAATCTATAGGTTTTTTAAAAAACTCTAATATTAATAGAACTATTCCATGAATACAATATGTAATATACTCAAATACTAAGAACAAATAAATCTGTTACGGAGATCCCACACATGCATTTTACTAATGTTACATATGCAATATAGCTTAACCTCTATATAGTGAGGGCATGCAGATTTCAGAACTGTAACAGTTTCATTCTTAAATGGCCATAATCAAATATTAAAACAGCTAAGAACATCTGACACACTGAACTATACCTAAGCCTTTAGTCTTGCTGAACCATTTTCTGTCTTGTTCAATAGAGCAAACCCACCTGTGAATCATACTGATGGTTATTTATTTCCCCATCCCTGAACTGCTGCACCATTTCGTTTGTCTTCTAGACAGTGGAGAAATCGGCAGAACAGCAGTGAAGGAGTGTACTGGAGTCAGCAGAGTCAGTGCCAGCCTCCTACTGCAGTCTGTATATTGAATGCACTCAAACCCACAGGTGCCTACGTAAAATCCTCCAGCTGCAGCCTGCAACTTAACGTTTCCTTCAGCAGTAAGTCTGTA
The DNA here is from genome assembly GCF_000260255.1 of Octodon degus. Taxonomy (NCBI): domain Eukaryota; kingdom Metazoa; phylum Chordata; class Mammalia; order Rodentia; family Octodontidae; genus Octodon; species Octodon degus. The sequence goes on along the minus strand of NW_004524609.1, from coordinate 2,540,735 downwards.
CACTACTTTCACTTTGCTTTAACCTAACAAATGGACAGAATGCACAACATTGTGCTAACCATCTTTTTGAAAGATGTTTAGATAAAATATTTACATGGACATTGTCTCTATTAAACAAAAATGACTTTGTAATTATGAAGATCAGTACAATCACTAGCATAAAAAATGCAATTCTTGTATTTCTAAAACTTCAAACTGGTAATTTAAGTTATAGAAAATCACACCTTAATATCATCTTATGAGCTAAGTTATAGAAGTAATTTTCACATACTACATGTATATTAGGTATAAATGCATAGACTTGCTTCTACTCATATATTTTCACGAACAAATAATTTATTAGAAGAAAATACAAAATACCTGTTAAAAAGCAAAGTGAATCTAAGTAAATCAATGTTCATTAAATGATATGTGAATCAAGAAACAGATACATAGAATCTTTCCACAAAAATTTCAAATACAATCTCTTCATCCTGCCAGGATTTATAAAACTTAAAAATGAGAAGAAAAGGAAATAAATGAATTTAACCTTTTAGTTTTCAGATAAACTAAAAGACCAAAGATATTAAAGTACCATTCTCAAGGTCATACAACTATTCAATAGCAGTGATTGCTCTTCTAAGTACACATTTTAATGAATGCCAAATAACTACAGGCATTCATCCAAGATTAAACAGTAACCCAAATATTACAACTACTTTTTTTTAAAAAAGTTTAGCAAAAACATATCTTCAGACCCAAATGGTTTCACAGGTAAATTCTACCAAAGATTTAAAGAAACGATACCCATTCTACAAAATACTTCCAGAAAACAAAAAGGGAAATTTTCCTAACCAGTATTATGACAGCAAAATTACTCAGGTAACAAACCGGGCCAAAAAAATTACTAAGACCATTTGTGAACACAGAACCAAAACTTCCTGAAGAAATATTAGCAAGTCCAGTCCAGTGCTATGGTTTGTGTCTAGTGGTACCCCAAAGCCTCCTGCAATCACAGGGTGAACTTCTAGACTTTGTGATAAGATCATGATCCAGTGCTAGATGATTATGGATGTGAGCACTCTAGGATTATGGGTGTGAATGTTATACCTGGCCTGGAGCAGATAGCCTGAAGGCAACAGAAGGGAAACAGACATGCTCTCAGTTGCCATTGTTGCTACTACTCCTCCCATTTACCCTTGCTTTTTGCTGTTTTCTGTCTCCATGAACTGCAGCCCTTTACCATGCTCCACTCTGTTTTGAAGCCAGCTGAGTATGGACTGCTATGAGCTAAACAAACCTTTCCTTCCTTAATTTTGGATGTCAGGTATTTTGTCCCAGTAAGGAGAGAAAAGTAACCAAGACATCCAGTAATGTATAAAAAGTAAGGGCCGGCCAGATAGCTCAGCAGATTAAAGCACTAGTTAAGGCAAGCTCAAGGACCAAGGTTTAATCCCCAGCGAGCAGTGCCAGACCTGCCCCAGGGCACCCTGAGAAGGCTATCTGAGGCTGGGTGTGGTGGCACGCCTGTAATCCCAGGTCTTGGGAGGCTGAAAACAGGAAAATCACTATGAGTCTGATCTATGTAGTGAGACTCTGTAGACGCTGTACTAAATATGGGGAAAAAATATGAAAAGTAAAACAAACTATAAGTGGAATTTATTCTTAAAATGCTAGGTTAGTTCAATGTTTTAAAATCATTAAATGTAGTCTACCATATTAATGGTTCAAAGAAGAAAAACCACACAATCATATTACCTGATGAAGAAAAATCATTTAACAAACTTTAACATCTGAAAATAACTACTAAACTAGGAATAGAGAAATAGAGGGAAACTTCCTTAATTTAAAAGAGAACATCTGGGGCCAGGGAGATGGCTCAGTGGAATAAGCACTTCTCTGGCAAGCGCAAGGGCCTGAGTTCAATCCCTGGTTCCGCAAAAAAAGAAAAACAAAAAAGAAAGAGAACATCTACCAAAAACCTACAGTTCTGTGAAGAGATCTGGAGATGGGGTATACAGAAGGGAGAGAATCAAAAAGGATCAAGATTATATATATATATTTCCCATAATGACCATATTTGTTATGTACTACAGATATACTAATAACAAAAAGAAGAAAAATACTTAGTAGTGATGTTGTAGGCAGCTGAATTAGATAGAATTATTATAGGCAGTCAGACAGCGCCAGGCCCTCAAGAAGACAAGATGGATGACAAGGTGACCTTGCAACTTGGAAGAGACTGACACTTCTGTATGCTATATGGGCCACACCTCAAGACCAAGACAAAAGAGCAAACACAGCTACATACTTCCGTAGATGGGCATCAGGGATTGATATTCTAAATAGGTGTCAATCACCTTGAAAGAGCCCAAATGAGTCACTAGCCCAACCCCCAACAGGAAGAGGGGGTCCTATTCAAGTGGATACACTTGCTATGTGACTCGCTTCCTCATTTGGTACTGGACTTCATCAATTTTACCTGAGCAGTGGTGCTTGCAATCTCATAGGGTGGCCATAGCTTTGTCCCACCTCATGCCTGCCTAAGTGAGTTCCCATGTTTTCTCCACCACCTTACACCTGTCTCGCCATATGGTTTTCCTCTATAAAGGTCTCTAGAAGAGAAGGCTTCCTGGGGATCACCCACTTGGGACCTCCTCCTGTCCCTTTTTCAGACAGGAGCTTTTTTTTTCCCCCTCAATAAACATATTCTGTTCATAATCTCTTTTGTTCCTAAAATTCATTCTTTGGTATTAGAGAACACAAGCTCATCCCAGGTACCTTTTAGGTTGGGAGATCAGTTTTTCTCCCTGTGTCATTTGGAGGTTTCCCTGTATCAGTGACAGACTGGACGTTCTACACACTAAGATTAGGGACCATTTAGGGGCCTGGGGAGATGGCTCAGTGGAATAAGCGCTTCCCTGGCAAGTGCAAGGGCCTGAGTTCGATCCCCAGTTCCGCAAAAAAAAAAAATAATAATAATAATAAAATAAGAAAAACAATAAAGGGCATGCATACATACTGAAAAAGAAACAAAACTCTTCCTATTTTCAGCAAATATTGTTCACTTAAAAACTGAAAGTAATAGGGCTAGGGAGATGGCTCAGTAGGATAAGCGCTTCCCTGGTAAGCGCAAGGGTCTGAGTTCAATCCCCAGTTACACACACACACAAAAAAAAATCAAAGTAAAAACAAAAACACTTCTAAGAACCAATATTTTGGTTTAGCAAACCCAGAGGATATAAAGCTAGAAGATAAAAATCAATCATATTCATATAGCTATATGTACATTTTATTATATATTATCAATGTCTGCCTAGAAACCATATTTAAAAAATAATGCCAGAGAACTAGGACAAAGAAGAAGGGAGTGGGGAGGCAAGGGAAACAAAGATAAGGTGAGGAGAAGAGCAGGAGATGACAAAGATGACACATAGGATAAGTCTAGTAAAGTATCAGATCTACATGATAGAAAATGCAAAACAATAATGAATGATATCAAATAAGATCTAAGTAAATAGAAAAATGTATCGTTTTCATAGACTGGAAGGCCCTACCTGACAAAAATTTTATTTCTACACCAAATGATCTAGAGAGTCAATGCTATTCCAACCAAACTGCAGATTTTTTTTCACAGATAAAGGTAAGTTGATTCTAAAACTTACATAAAAAGTCAAAGAATCTAAAATAGCTGACAATTTTGAAACAGAACAAAGAAGTATTGCACTATCCTGTTTTAAGACTTACTAGAAAATTACAGTATGTTGCCTATAATCCCAGCAGTCAGGAGGCTGAGGAAGGAGGATCACCACGAATTCAAGGCCAGCCTAGCCTACGTGAGTGAGTTCAAAGTTAACGTGCATTATATGGGCAATATTAAGGAACACTGCCTCAAAAAACTTTTTTAAAGGGCCAGCCAGATAGCTCAGGGGATTAAAGCACCTGCAAGCAGACACAGGTGCAGAAGGTTCCATACCCTGGCCTGCCCTGCTGGCCCTGCCCCTGGGGCATGCTGAGACAGCAACTGAGCCTGGGTGTGGTGATGCAAGCTTGTAATCCCAGCTCTTGGGAGGCTGTAAACAGGAAGATCACTACAAGTCCAATCTAGTAGTGAGACCCTGTGAACATACTGTAGAACCTTTCCTTAAAAAAAAAAAAAAAGGGTCAGAGGATTGAAGTGCCTGCTTAGGCAGACGCAGGGGCCAAGGTTTGATCTCTAGAGTCATGCTGGCCCCACCCCCAGGGCGTGCAGAGATGGCGACTGCGACTGGGCGTGGCGGCGCATGTCTGTAATCCCAGCTCTTGGGAGGCTGAACACAGGTGGATCACCGTGAGTTAGATCTACATAATGAGACCTTGTGGACCCTATACTAAAAAGCACAAAAAAAAAAAAAAAAAAAAATTTTAAAGGCTACAGTAACCAAGACAGTACATTACTGGTGAAAGTACAGAAATATAGACCAGTGAACAGAACAGAGAATGCAAAAACAGACTCAAACAAATACAGCCAATAGATTTTTAACAATGGCCCAAAAGTAACTGAAAAGAAAAAGGATTATATTTTCAACAAAATATCTGCATATCTATATGAAAATAACTATGTATCTATAAGAAAAAATCGAACCATCTACTACCTTATATGAAAAAGAATTTGAAATGGATCATAGATACAAATATAAAACCATAAAACTTTCAGAAGAAAATAAAGGAAAAATATCAGAATCTGGGATTAGATGACGTGTATGGAGAGGGTTTTTGTTCATTTGTTTTCTGGAGATGGATGGTTTATTTGGGAGTGGGTGCTGTGCAGGTAAACCTATGGCCTGATACTTTTTTTTATTTTTTTTTTTTTTGGCAGAACTGGGGATTGAACTCAGGCCCCTGCGCTTGCCAGGGAAGCGCTTATTCCATTGAGCCATCTCCCCAGCACCAGGCCTGATGCATTTTAAGCACAATCTCTTCCACCCTCAACTCTCTGGGGGTTTGCGAGGGGGGGGGGGGGCTTTTTGTTGTTGTTTCTGCAGTACCAGGGATTGAACTCAGAACCCTGCACTTGCCAGGCAAGAGCTTATTCTACTGTGCTCTCTCTCCAGCAACCCTGAGTTTTAAGTCACAATACCACAAAACATTACTGAGTTAAAAAATTATAAAATTCACCACTGTTTAGAGAACAAAACAAGCAATCTACACATGCAATAACAGACCTGTATCTAGAAAACACAACAGACTTTCAAAACTGAACAGTGAAAAGCAAACAACCTAGAAAAAAATGGACAAAGGATCTGAAAAGACACTTTATCATAGAAGGTATATGAAAGCACATAAAAAGATACTCATCGTCCAGTGGAGACATAAAATTAAAACCTCAGTGAGGTACCACCAAACATTTAATAGAATGGCTAATTTTTTTAAAAACTGAAATACCAAGTAAATATAAACAAGTGGAACTTTTATACACCACTGGTGGGAATGGAAATGACAGGAAAACATAAACCTGCCATATGATCCAATAATCTCATTTGTAAGCCTGAAAGATCCTAGACACAAGAAAATTTAAGTTTACACAAAAACCTGTACATGAATGTTTATATCAACTCTACTTGTAGTCACCAGAAATTGGATATAACCCATGTTCTTCTGTGGGTCAATGGATAAACTGTGATATAGCCATACAATGGCATACCACTCAACACAGAAAGGAACAGACTACTGCTTCATACAATAACTTCGATGACACTCAAAGGCATGTTGCCAAATGAAAGCCAGTTTAATATTATAGTGCTCCATTTACATGACATTCTCAGAAAATGAAACTACTGAAATGGAGATGCTCAGTGGATTCCAGAATCAGGGACAGGAAAAAAAAAAAAAGACGTGACTAGACAGGGACACCATGATGTAACTTTTACCATGTTAATATGCTACTTATTGTGGTAGGTACATGCATGTACACACACCCTAAGTGACTTTTAACTTATAATAATGGCAAAAAGCTTAATCACCACTGGGTTATCAGGAGTTCCAACTCTAGTTCTCTGCATTTTCTTCTGGGTCCCCAATTCACTTATCTAACTTCCTGGGGCTAGGGAGATGGCTGCCTGGCAAGCTCAAGGGCCTGAGTTCAATTCCCAGTTCTGCAAAAACAAAAAAAACAAAACCCAAAAAAACAAAGAAGGTGTGACTTATCTAACTTCCCTTGGAATATCTTATCATCTAAAATTTATCTCCAAAATGAATTTACTGCATTTTTCCTTAAATTCAAATGAACAGCACAATTCACTCAATTACCTAAACCAGAAACATGGTGTCACCATTGAATGTATGTTTTGTTATTAATCAGCTTGGAAACTGTCTCACTGATATCTGTTTCTCAATAATATAAAATAAAATAAAGAATGTACATTTTGAGAATAATATGATTAGGATAGTGTGACATATTAAAAAATATATATTTGGCCTCTGCCATCCTAGTCCTTATAATTTCCTGGGTAAAGGGGTGATAGAAACATCTCTGTTATTTGGACTTAGATACCTAATTATAGACACAAGAGATTCTAAGAGCTCTGAAATCCTAAGACAGTGATATGAGTGTCTTTTTTTGTATGTTACTAATATCACTGGTGGCTGAAGTCCCTTGACTAGCTTCAGGATAGGGACTGGCGGTCAACCCTCTGATTAGAGGAGACCAAACTTCAATGTCACCCTTTCACTTCTGGGGAGAAAGAAGACTAAGATGAAGTTCAAACATCAATGGCCAATAATTTAATCAATCATGTATATATAATGGATAGAAATAAATAACCCAAACTGAAGAAGCTCTTGGTCAGTAAATGAATCAAGATAAACACATCCATATCCCATCTCCACAAGGACTGAAGCTCTTGTGCTCAGGACCCTGCCAGACTCTCTTATATTCTTCATTAGCAGGCTAGTCACATATATTATTTGCAATGTCACCTGTTTGGGGTCCTGGGTATTGAATCACAGTGAGTTACATTCTTGGCTCCACTCCTTTTCTTTAATTTTGAGACAATGTCTTGCTAAGTTGCTAAATTGCCCAGGCTAGCCTCAAGTTTGTAACACTACTATCTCAACCTCACACAGTTACATGTGCACCACCATTCCTGAGTGTAATATTCTTTATAAAACAGTACATATATGTTTTTGCTAGTTCTGTGAGATATTCTAATACATTATTGAGCCCATGGAAGTAATCAAAGGAGCCCCTGATTTATACCTAATAGTTCAGAAGTACTGCAGAAGCAAAATTGCCACTGGTGTCTACAGCAGGAGAGTCTTGTAAAACTAAACATTCAACTTGTGGGGTCTCCACTAACTCTGGGTAATGTTTAGGCCACCAGATAGAAGAAAGTCAGGGGACAGGTATTGAATAGTTCACCTAGGGGCCGGGGAGATGGCTCAGTAGAATAAGCGCTTGTCTGGCAAGTGCAAGGGCCTGAGTTCAATCCCCTGTTCTGCAAAAATAAATAAATAAAATAATAATAATAATAATAATAATAATAATAATAATAATAATAAAATGAATAGTTAACCTAAATAAACCGAAGGTCAGGGCCTCCATGAGTTGAAACACAAAAAGACCCAAATAATTAACTTAAGCAAACTGACTAGACAGCCTACTTTCCAGGTATTAAAGAACTGGTAGCAACTAGTATTCTGTCATAATTCACTTGTAGCAAAAACTGTGCAAAGGCCCCTGACTTGAACATCTATGGCTTTTTCCATCTTTTGCAAACCCCATCCCAGACAGCAGGGAGAATCTTCATTCTTCCTAAATAAATGGGGCTGGGGAGATAGCTCAGTAGAATAAGCACTTGCCTGGCAAGCACAGGGTCCTGAGTTGAATCCTCAGTACCACAGAAAAAAATGAATAAATAAATCCTTTGGGCTGGGAGCTAGCTCAGTAGAATAAGCACTTGTCTGGCAAGTGCAGGGTCCTGAGTTCAATCCCCGGTACCGCAAAATCAATCACTCACTCACTCACTCAATCAATCCTTGGGGGCCATGGAGATAGCTCAGTAGAATAAGTGCTTCCCTGGCAAGCGCAAGGGCCTGAGTTCAATCCCCGGTTCCACAAAAAAAAAAAAAAAAAAAAAGTCTACATAAATACGTACTCAATCATTTTCCACCACTTTCTGTTTTGTCAGCTTCAATCTTTTGTTGCCCCAAAACAAGGACTCGGGGCAAGAGGGAGGTAGTTATAGTGGTAAAGTTGAACTGCAAGACTCAGCTGGCATCCAGAGAGGTAGAGAATTGCTTAATGTTGGAGTACATTTGGTGACAGAAGTCTGAGAGTTTTTCTTTTAGTAACTTGATCTATAGTACCACTCTATTTCCAGTAGTTCCATTTTTAAGTAAACACAGAATACATTTGTTGAGTAAAAGGTAACACTATGGTTCATCCTTCTTTTCACCCACACAAATCATCCAATCCAGGTGATTCCTATTTGACACCTTCCCCTCTCCACTGCCACTCTCTTGGTTTAGTCATGTCTCACTTTCACTGGCCGCAATGGCTCTGAAAGGAGAGAAGCATCTTGTTTGTTGTTTGCCTAAGATCGCATACCTTCCTTTCTGAGAACTGCTCCTTACCATTACTCACTTCAGCTACTAATTTTACTTCTGCTGCTGCCACAACTGGTTTTCACTAAAGCAGGTACCCAAGAGAAAATGATCACAAATCTTCCCCAAGACCTGCCTGGGGATGGATACCAGATCTAAATTAGGCTAATTTATGGAGGCAACAAGAGTATCTAATTACCTGTATGAAAATTCCTAAGTATAGTTTATTAAATGTATCAAATCTCCTCACCACTTCATATCTCTCTTTTTTTTTTGGTGGAACCGGGGATTGAACTCAGGCCCTTGCACTTGCCAGGGAAGAGCTTATTCCACTGAGCCATCTCTTCAGCCCTACCACTTCATATCTTTGTAATTGCTGCATTCCCTGCCTAGAAGTTCCATTTCCCCCATTTCTTGAATTCACTAACTACTCTGTAGGCCCAATGATAGTCACCACCTCCACCTGAAGAACTGTTCCATTTTCTCCAGTCTGACATGGAGTTATGTCAGATTCTACACTTCAGCAGTACTCTGCGTAGAACACTATCATAGTACTTATCACACCATATTTTAGTAATATTGGTTTACTTATGCTATGTAGTGTAATCTGTGAGAGATGGTCTTTTCCCACCACCCCTGAAACTGGGGACTTGAACCTACAGCTTTCACACTGAGTTACATTTCTAACCCCCTTTTTTAAAGACATAATTCACTAAGTTGTCCAGGCTGAGCTTGAACTTTGTGGACTACATGTATGAGGCACCACTACCACCAGTTTAGTAGTCTTAGTTATCCATTTTCAAAACTGGACAGCAAAGTAACACAATATACTAAGTAAAGAACTGACTGCACTGACTAATATATGAATAATACCAGAGACAATCAGTACCATATGAGGTAAATTTTTGAAGCAAAAAAGTACAAATAGGTATGTTGAAAAACAATTTTTTTTCCTTCAGCACTTTGTTTCTCCCACTGAACATTCTTTTTAAAAAAAATAAAAAATCCTTTTTTTTTTTAATTTTAGGGAAAGGTCTACAGGGTTTTCAGGGCCTCACTTCTAGATCAGACTCACAGTGATCCGCCTGTTTACAGTTTCCCAAGAGCTGGGATTACAGGTGTGTGCCACCATGCCCAGTCTCAGCATACCCCGGGGGCAGGGCCAGTAGGGCAGACCTAGGACCCACTGAACATTCTTAAGCCAAGTCTTGTGTTTAGGGTGTCTTTTTAGCAACTTCCTAGCACACCACAGATTTCAGAAACAAAATTATTATAAAGACCAGAATGAATCAGTTTTTGTATCTCCATTACTAGCAAATACTGTCTTCTCTATTTGAATGACTAACACCAAGTTAGCCTTCAAAATACAACTTGCATTAGCCTCTCCTCCCAAGGTACTAACTCTGTTTGCCTCCATAAATTAACCTTTGGCCTAACTTAGATCTGTTATCCACCCCTAGACAAGTCTTGGGTAAGGTTTGTGACCATTTCCTCTGAGTTACCTGCTTTAGTGAAAACCAGTTCTGGCAGCAGCACGAGTAAAATTAGTAGATGAAATGAGGCTTTAGAAACCTTAAGTGTTGGTATAGAAATCTTTCTCTGATTAGATTGTGAGGTTCCTGCAAGGAGAACTATCCCAGCAGGTGTTACAACTCATAACAAAATATACAGTAAACACAAAAAGATCTCTATGGAATGAATTATCAAAACAGATTTGGAGGGAGCCATAGGTTTTTTCCACAATTTTGTATGACAAAGATTTATCAAATACATCCATCATTACAGAAAGCTCTATTGAACAGTAGTAAGCTAAAAGGTTACTAAATTACTTCTGAATGATTCAGAACTACAACTCCAGTCTTTTTCATTTTCTAATTCTGAGACAGGGTCTTGCTAAATTTATAAGATTCCTAGGCAGGGTTTGAATTTGCAATATATCTCAGCTTCCCTGAGTGCTTCAAGTAGATGTACTATGCCTGGCTTATAACCAACTTTTTAAAAAATAACACAATTTAAGACTGAAATAATTTAACTCTTTCAGAAAATTGATGTCATTAGACAAACATTATGAAACAATATGTTACAGACCAGACACAAAGTAGGTATGAGATATTTCCAGTACCACACACACTCTGGCATGAACTACTGTCTAAGCAGTCTTAGAATAATGGTAGATGTTATTTGCCAAATTTTCTAATTAAAACATACTTCAAGTTAATGCAGATTGTGTAATCCATGAGCATACTATTGGTTAAAGTACTTAGTGTATTGTATAATAAACATTTAATAAATGTATGCTGAGTCTAAATTGATTGTATAAAAAGATGAGCAAAGTATTTTTCCAAGCTTAAATTTTCATTTTCATAAGCAAAGATACTTAAATACCACAGACTCATGAAGACAGTAAAATCATTGCACTGTCACTGGACAGGATTTGAGAAGACCCCACAAAAAGGAGGTGGGGATCTCAATTAAGCCAGCCTAGTAGGCGCTTGACTCATACCATGGAAGAAGAATTTCAGGACCTGTCAGTCTGAGGCACGGACATCTTTATAAAAGAGAGTTAGTAAAGACTCTAGCTAGAGCACCTGGAGAGGACACTGGTTAGGGATTCAGAGTGCCTTATCACAACAGCAGAGTCCAGCTTTCAAGCCTCAGAAGAAGTGGACTAGGGTCAAGAGATCCATTATTTCACTTGTGGTTTCCATAGCTCTAAAAGAATCCTTAGGGCTTGAAGGGCAATTTGGTAGTACCCATGAGATGCTCTTCCTTGCTAAGGAAGGGGTTGGCTTGTTTAGTCTTCAGATCACTGCTGCTGCTTGGGGAAGGTGATTCATCATGGAGTGGTCTTTAAGGCTTCTCTTAACTCTTCATTTCAGGCCTTTTTTGTTGTTGTTCTCTTGTTCTTTTCTGGTTAATTTTTTTCTTTCTCTTTTCTTTTCTTTTCTTCTCTCTTTCTCTCTTTCTCTCTTTCTCTCTTTCTTTCTTTCTTGGTCTTACTAGGTGGCCCAGGATAGCCTCAAACTCATGGGATCTCCTGAACCTCCTGCTTCAGCCTCCAAATAGCTGGGACTACAGGTGTTGTTACTGGGCCTGGTTGTAGGACATTTTATACAGTAATGGCAAAATAATTATTGTCTTTACAATGTTACTCATTCATGAAACTAACATTACTGAGGGTCTACTATGTGTAAGCCAGGTGCTAATGGTAGTGGTACAAAACAATGAATTTGTCACAAAATTTTATTCCAGTAGGAAAGACAACATAACAAAAATAAGACATCACAATAAAAAGTGATGGACAGAATTAAAAAGAGTCAAAATAAAAATAGAACATAAAGGGCTGGATTTCACTGAGAAAGTAAACTTAAAACATATGGGACATTCCAGGCATAAGAGAGAGGAGAAGAAGGATAAAAGGAAAAATAAAAAGAAGAGTAACAGCCAGGTGTATTGGTACACACCTACAATTCCAGCATTCAGGGAAACATGGCAGGAAGATTACAAATTCAATCCCAGCCCAGGCAACCCAGTGACTTGGAAAGATCCTATTTCAAAATAAAAATTTTGTAAAGTCTGGAGGCATAGTTCAGTGTGAAGACCTAGGGTTCAATCCCCAGAGCCTGGAGAGGTATGGCAGAGGGCAGCAAAAACTATGTACAGTTACAGGAAATCAGTCAAAGGTAATCAGGAACAGATCTTATGAAAATATGGAAAGACATGGGCTTAATCTACTGATATTGTTATCTTATTTAAAGGCTGTATTTGACAACTTACTGTAAGTATTCTTCACTATTACTTTCACTACTGATCATTCCATTCTACCCAAAAATCTCTGTTCCCACTCCTCCATTCCCAAATACTATATCTTAAATCAGTAAAAATGGAGAAAACATCCACAACAGGGAGTGAGACATCACATTTCATTTCCCAATTCTAACATTCCCAGGTGAAACTGTAGTTGAGAATCTGTAACATTTCAGTAAATCTTGTAGGAATGTAAGGGCAGGAAAAACAAGACCAAGACTAGTAACACAAACACTTTTGAAAGATGAATATCAAATATTATATTAATATGGTTAAAAATTAGGAAAGCTATAGAGAAATGCTAATATTAATCATTTTACATTTAAGTATGATGCAAATGATTACATTTAAAGGTTGATTTTCAAATAAGACTGCAAGAAACAGAAAAATCAACCTGTAATTTATAACTGAAGTCAATATCTCATACACCCATGAAAAACAAAAAAAATTAAATATTCACAAATTTAAAAAAAAACAAAATCTCTCAACTCTACCACAAGAAGCTGCAAAAACCCCTGACTGTTTATTGCTTTGCTAAATCCTTGGGAACATCAACTCTCAACCTCTTAGTTCTAAGAAAAATATATAGTTCTCAGATCTGTTTCAACTTAATTCCATGGTTTCTAGTCCTAGTGGATGTATAAACTTCTCATTTTTTTGTGTTACTGAGATTGAACCAGGGATACCCACATTGTAAGTACACACTGCGCTACATTCCCAGCTCAATTAGCTAAATACCCTTGAGCAAGACTTTTTATCTCTTATATGTAAAATGGAAAGGAATCTGCTTAAATGAAGTAATATATCATTTACTTTTGTGAAGTATAAAACATATATACATGTAACTGTTAATCAACACATACTTCATAAGTTTAATTACATGACCTCTTTCAATGAAATAGATATATAAATGTAAATATAATGGTAGTATGAACAACAAGAATAAAAGGAAATATATAGTTATACACTTACTAAGGAAATACTTCTGGAAAGTTCATAAATAATACAAGGCATTATTACATTATAAAGTTCCACATTAGACACACAAGTAGTAAGCACTATAACAGGACTGGCAAAAGAATGATCACTGTGAGCCAGAGTGAGATACAAGATGGACTATCATGATTCAGTAGGATTCAAAGATGACTCAAGTTTATTCCAGACAACATCAATGTCATGATAAAGGGGTACAGAAAATATAAGGCATTAAAAAGACTGACCTGGATAAAGGTGAAAGTTACTAAGTAATTTCTCAATAATGGATATACTATTAATGTAAAATTGTAAGCTGCAGGGAAATTAGGAAGTTGAAAAGACTACAGAGAAAAATACATCCACCGCCCATTAATAACAATAAAATTCTACTACATTTCTCTTTTAACAGTCTCTCCCAAAAGTTCTGCCTTTTTTTTTTTTTCTTCTTCTGTATTTAGGACAGGGTCTACAGGGTCTATAGGGTCTCACTACGCAGATCAGATTCATAGTGATTCTCCAGTTTTCAGCCTCCCAAGTGCTAAGGTTATAGGCCCACACCACCACTCAATAGCCAGGGTGCTGGGATTATAGGTGTGCACCACCACACCCAGACTCAAATCACCAGGGCCAGCACAGCATGCCAGGGATCAAAGCCCGGGCACTGCACTCTACCTAAGCAGGAGCTTTAGTCCGCTGAGCTATCAGGCTGGCCCAGTTTTGCCTTAATTACTATAAAAGGATGACTTACCCTTTGTTCTTTTTAAAAACAAAAGAAAACAAACAAGAACAAATTTTTCATAAAGTTTATTTCAATAGTTGCAACCATGCAATTTATATTTTACTTTCTGTATAAATCTACCAGCCACTCTCTATTTTTAGGTTCCATCCCCCAAAAGAACCTAGGACTAAGATAATTTCACTTGTTAATTTAAAAAGTAAGTTTGAGTCTAGAATTTTTTTTGGGGGGGAGGAAAGGGGATTGAACTCGGGACCTTGAGCTTGCCAGGCAGGCGCTTATTCTACTGAGATATCTCTCCAGCCCTTTAAAAAGTTTTTAATAAATTGATGCACAGAAACATTATGCTCATATATTAGATATCACTACTTTTCCTTCACAAACTTTTCTTTCACCTGACTGTTCCTGAAGTATTTAAGTGCTCCTAGTTTTACTAAAAAGTACAACAGCCCATGGAGTACAAATGTTTTTATCTAAAAATATTAAATAGTGATAGCATTAATTGTGGTCCTATACTTCTAAAAAGAACATATACTTCTAAAATGTCACATAGAATAAATGTAGCACAGTCACTTACCACTCGACCTATTCTTGCGACTTGATTTCCCACCAGTAAGAAGCATCTTGAGGCTATTCCGAAACATGATTGTGCTATTCTAGTACAAGACTGTAAAAGAAAATGTAGGAAAATACATTTAAAACACTTGGTTTTTCTACTTAAATTACCTCTAAGAACTAATTCTAAAAGTATACATAACAATTAATGACATTTAAATATATGGTACATAACTGTAACTATATATGACTCTCGACATACACAAGAATTTATTAAACATTTAAATATAAAGATTTAAAATACACAATAGCCAAAAGTGGTAAGGCATGCCTGTAGTTCCAGCTAACCAGGAAGCTGAGGCAGCTTGGGCCCAACCTGAGCAATATGGCAAGTCTTCATCTAGAAAAAAATGGAAGTTACAATACTTTGAGTACCCTAAGAAAACAATGTCAGTATCATTGAGGATACATAGAAATAATTTTCAAAAATCACTAGACAGCTATAAACACTGTCTATTTTCCCTTGACTGTCCATCTCTGGGACAATTTTTTCCATCTGTCTGTGTTCCCTAGCCCCATCTTTCACTCACACATACAAGCAATCAATCTCAATCAATATCTTCCCCCCCCCACAACATACAATACCCACAGATTTTTCTGTTGGGTAAATTTCTGTTGAAATTTCAAGCTAACTGAAATTTCATTTCAAAAGACTACTGAATACATGAATCATTATCTATCATCTCTATATTCTATACCTACCAGAAGGAAATCCAGTTGTAGTCTGTAAAATATCTCACACCCTCTCAAGAATTTTTACCATATTTTCAACACATTTTAGTGTGTCCTCTCCAGAAATAAATTCCAATTCTATATTCCCCCAACAAATTTTCAAATAACTGATTCTATATATTTGTTTTTTCTCACAGCAATTCTTAAAAGTATTACCAGTACTTGGAGTACCCAGTAGACTGCATAAAACAAACATGAAGTAGAACACAGGCCAACAGATAATACCAGAACACAGAAAACAAAGGTTAAAAGTGTAGAACAGAATATTAGCAGTC
>NW_004524609.1:2523568-2524327 GCF_000260255.1 Octodon degus | reverse complement strand
AGAGACACAGAAAGAGAAGAAAAGGTGGGTAAAAAGGAAGGGGGAAAACATGCAAGTATATATCTAGAATGGCTGAGATGATTGTACCAATAATTTCCTTTTTTTTTTTTTTTTTTAAATAGTCAGGGACCGGGCCAAATAGCTCAGCAGACTAAAGCACCTGCTTAGGCAGATCCAGGGGTGGGAGTTCAATCCCTTGGGGCCTGCCATGCTGGCCCAACCCCATGCTGAGATGGCAATTGAGACTGGGCGTGGTGGTACACACCTGTAATCTCAGCACTTGGGAGGCTGTAAACAAGAGGATCACTATGAGTCCCAACTAAGCAGTAAGACCCTGTATTCTCTGTACACCCTGTCCTAAATTACAATCAATCAATCAATCAATCAATCAATCAATCAATCAATCGCAGTCAGGGCTGGCCAGAAAGCTCAGCCCTATCCCCGGAGCATGCTGAGATGTCAAATGAGACTGTCTTGGTAGTATGCACCTGTAAACTCAGCAGTTGGGAAGCTGAAAATAGGATCACTAGGAGTCCGATATACATAGTGAGACCCTGTAGGTCCTGTACTAAATACGTTAAAAGAAAAATAACAGTCAATGTGTAGACTTTACCTTGACCAACTCTGTATACTGATATCTGCGATCTAAGCAACTACATCTGCAAAAAAAAGTTAGCAAAAAAGGGCCAGTGAGATAGCTCAGTAGAATAAGTGCTTGCCTGGCAAGCACAAGGTCCTGAGTTCAATCCCCAGTACCAC
>NW_004524609.1:2520148-2522623 GCF_000260255.1 Octodon degus | reverse complement strand
TAAGCTTTTTTTGTTTGGTTTTTGGTTTTTTGATACAAGGTCTCTCTTATGTAGTTCAGCTGGCTTTGAATTCACTAGGAAGCCTCAGCTAGCCTTGAACTTGAAGTGGTCCTCCTGCTTCAGCCTTCCCAATACTGGGATTACCAGTGCCATTCCGTTGGCTATTTTTAAAGTATATGTAGACAAAAATGGTTACACATCCAAAAGGCAGAAGTAAACAGAATTAAATTTTCTAAAATATCTTTGTCTAGAAATAACAGAAGCTAGAACTTATATCAGTCTTCAATAACTCAAAAACTCATGCAGCCAATATGTAAAAGAAACACTAACATTAACTGAAAAGAAAAATCATTTAAATTTTGAGAGCCAAAGACAGTAAGACATCAGAGAAAAAAGAACATGGTACAATTTGATAAAATATAAAAATTTTATATCTGCTATTATGTGAAATATAGTAAAACACTATAGACAGACAAAGAAACTGATTATAAAATAATGAAAAAAGATATACCACACAAAGAATAGCAATAGTAAAAGGAAGCTAGCACAGCTGTATCAATATCAGGTAAAGTTGATTGAAGGCAATATGCATTCTCAAAGAAAGTGACTGGAGGTACAGCTGAGTGTTTGCCTAGCACACATATTGCCCTGGGCTCATAATCCATTCTACATCCATTCATTATCAATTTTAAATCTGAATGTTCAAACACAATTACAACCACCAAGTAACAAAATTTAAAAATAAGTAATGCAAAAAATGTGCAAGATTAAAAGTTGACAGACAAATCTACAAGACTAACACACCTTTGTATACAGCTAGAATATCAAGTAGGAAAAAAAAGACTTAACCAGCTGTACATATACGCATACACACATAAAATGTTCTTACAAATAAAAACAGAATATACCAACTATACACAAAAACACCTAACAAAATAAAGAATAATTGGGGCCATAATGCAAGTCTCAACAAATTTTAAACATCTGACTTATTTATTATATTC
Organism: Octodon degus; assembly: GCF_000260255.1. NCBI lineage: Eukaryota > Metazoa > Chordata > Mammalia > Rodentia > Octodontidae > Octodon > Octodon degus. The sequence continues at coordinate 2,521,619 of NW_004524609.1, read as the reverse complement.
TACAACCATAATACAACTAAGTTAAAAGTCAACAATTCTTTTTAAATCCAGAAAGTCTCTATGAATTGACAGTTAAGTGATGCACTTCTAAATGACCCATGAGTTCAAAATAAGTAAATAAATGATAATAAAATTTTAAATGGTTTATAATGAATGAAAATTTAAAAGTGACATAGAGAAACTCATACGACAGAAACCTGTGACTGTAAGTGAATTTCTTAAATGTATTATAAGTGAAGGATGGGGGCTGGTGAGATGGCTCAGTGGTCTAAAGCACCTACTTAGAACAAGCTTAGCTAAAGCACAGGGACTGCGGTTCGATTCCCCAGCACCACATGCCAGCCAGCCCCGCCCCCAGGTGGGCTAAGCTGGCCACAAAAAAATAAAAAAAATTAAAAAAATAAAATAAGTGAAGGATGATATTCAACATCTAAGCTATTTCAAAAACTTCAAAAACAAGCAGAAAATGAAATCCAAAGAAAGCAAAAGGAAGGAAAGTGTAAACAAAAATGAATGAAATGAAAACAAAGGCAAAGCAAAAAAGTAATGAAACTGCTAAATTACTAACAAGGCTAATTAAAAAGAAGCTGGTATGGTAGAGCACACCTATAATCCCAGAACCCTGGGAGGCTGAGGCAAGAGGATCACAATGGATGATTTAGGAAAACCTTGAGAGAAACAATGAGGGTGTAGAGGAGGGGAAGAGGAGCGGGGAGAAAAAGGAGAGGTGGAAAGAGGAGGGGAGGGAAGGGAGGAGAGTGGAGAACTGGGGATGCATATCAGTGTGAAGGCTCTGGATTCAATCTGAGGAAGATCAAGGAGGAAATGGGGAGCAGAGGGAGAAAGAGGAGGAAGGGGGAGGAGGAGGAAAAGGAGGAAAGAAGAGGGGGGAAAAGACGGGTAGGGAAGAGAAAGGGACAAAGACAGGAAGGGGAGAAAGGGAGAGAGAGGAAAAGGATGAAGAAGAGAAAAGAGGAAGAGGAAAAAAAAAGAAAAGAGGAAGAGGAAAAACAAAAATTAGAAACCAATATTAGAAATGAAAATAAATAAATAAATAAAATAAAAAAAAAGAAATGAAATAGGGAATATCCCTTTATATCTTAAGACTTTAAAAAAATAAGTTATTTTGAATAAATGCAAAATTTCATATAAATTAGACAAATTCTTAGAAAATATAACATCAAAACTGATGCAAGGCTGAACAAAATTTTTGAAATATTCCTGTCTCTGCTAAAGAAATTTTGAGTTTTTCCTGGTACCTGGTCCAATCATTTAAGAACTTTGTAAGACTCTGGGGGGTTGGTCCAACCTTGTAAGAACTTACGAGAATTCTGGGTGACCTACAGGACTCAGGCAAGCTGCAACCTGTGGGGCAATGCACAGAGCTTTCCTAGTGTGGTCCAACCATTTAAGAACTTAGGGGGCTGGAGAGATGGCTCAGTGGTATAAAGCATCTACTTGGAACAAGCTT
>NW_004524609.1:2517601-2518758 GCF_000260255.1 Octodon degus | reverse complement strand
AATATAAGATAATATAAGAAAGTGTTAATGAAACAGCAAGAGATAACATAAATGACATAAAACTATTTGCAGAAGTACTAGCAGAAAATTATCCAAACATGAGAATACAATCTGACGTACAATTAAGTGAGGCATACAGAACTCCAAATAGTCATGACCCAAATAAATCTACCTCTAGACACATAATAATCAAGATCTCAGAAATTCAACAAAACAATATTCCTTTCTTTTTTTTTTAAAGGTATTTAATACAGAGTCTATAGCATCTCACTACATAAATCAGACTTGTAGTGATCCTTCCTGTTTTTCAGCCTCGCAAGTGCTGAAAGGATTGCAAGTGTGTGCCACAACACCCAGTCTCATTCGCCATCTCAGCGCACCCTGGAGGCACGATGGGCAAGGCAAGCAGGGGATTGAACCCCAGGCCCTTGTGTCTGCCTAAGCAGGCACTTTAATCAGCTGAGCTATCTGACCAGCCCAAAATAATAGAATATTAAAAGTTGTGAGAGAGAAGAAACAGATCACCTACAATGGAAAGCCCATCAGAATCACAGCAATTTCTCACCACAAACCATCAAATCAAGCAGAGATTGGCATGAAATATTTCAGGTCCTGAAAAAAAAAAAACTTGCAACTCAGACTGATGTACTCTGCAAAACTGCCTATCAAATTAAATGGTGAAATAACATTTTCCATGACAAAGAACTGAAGAAATTAATGACCACCAATCCAACCCTACAAAGAGCACTGAAATTCTAGAAATAAAAACAACCAGTGTCAAGAAAAAAAGGAAGGACCAAACAGAACAAATAATTAAAGGAGGGGAAAGCATTGGACCTCCAGCAAGAAAATAACAGGACAAAGGTAAGCGAATACATATCAGTTATGTACATGGCCTCATTTCACTAATCAAAAGAAACAGACTAGCAGAGTAGATTAAGAAATAAGTAGATTAAGAAATAAAATCCAACCATATGCTGCATACAAGAAACACATTTAACTCAAAAGGAAACTCACAGATTGAAAGTCAACAGATGGAAAATATTTCTCCATGCCACAGGGAACCAAAAGCAACCAGGAGTGGCTATTCTGGCTGCTAACAATATTAACTTCAGACCAAAGAGATAAAAGAAGGTCACTACATTTTTTTTTATTTT
>NW_004524609.1:2513028-2515654 GCF_000260255.1 Octodon degus | reverse complement strand
TTAGCCCACCCTGGGGTGTTGGCGATCAAACCACAGTCCCTGTATTTGTTTGCCTAAGCTTGCCTAAGGAGGTGCTTTAGTCCACTGAGCTATCTCACCAGCCCCAAGCATTCACTTTAAAATCAGGAACAAGACAAGGATGTCCACTGTCTCTACTCCTATTCAATATAGTTCCAGAAACATTAGCCAGATCAATTAGACATGAGAGACAAATAAAAAGAATAAGGATTGGAAAAGAAGTGAAATCATCATTATTTGCAAATGACATGATACTCTACATAGAAGATGCCAAAAACTCCACCAAGAGTCTAGTACATTTAATAACTAAATTCAGTGACAGCAGGATACAAAGTCAACACTCAAAAATCATTAACATTTTGTACACAAGCAATGAACAAACTAAGAGAGAAATTAGGGAAATCATGCCTTTCACAATAACATCCAAAAAAATCAAATACTTAATCAATCTCACAAAACCAGTAAAAGATTTATACAGTGCAAATTATGGTACTCTGAAAAAAGGGACTGACAAGGATTTGAGAAAATGGAAAGATATCCCATGCTCTTGGATAGGAAGAACCACCATTGTGAAAATGACCCTATTTCCAAAATTGTTACACAGATTTAATGCAATCTTGATTAAAATACCATTAGTATACTTCACAGAGCTAGAGAAAATATTCCTAAAATTCACTGGGAACCAGAAGAGAACCAGAAATTCAAAAGCAATCCTGGGAAACAAAAGAAAGGCAGGAGACATCACAATTCCTGACTTGAAATTATACTATAATAAAATCAATATAGTACTAGCATAAAAACAGACCTGAGGATCAGTGGAAGAGATGAAAAGATGCAGATACAACTACAAAGACACTCAGTCACCTTGTCTGTCATTGATAAAAGGGCCAAACATGTTTCCTGGAAGAAAGCCTCTTTAATAAATGGTGCTAGGAAAAGTAGCTTTCCATGTGCCAAAGGCTAAAAATTACACCCATGTCTATCATCATGCACAAAACTACAGTCAAAATGGATCAAAGATTTAAACATTAAAATAGAAACACTAAAACTCCTGGAGGAAAATGTAGCTAGAAATCTTAGTCATAGAGAGCTCATGAACAAAAAATAAACTGTATGGGACATAGTTAAAAGAATCAACAATTGGGATCTCATCTTTTTGAAAAGTTCCCACAGATCAAAAGAATTCACCAACAGAGTTTTTAAAAAAGGACCCACGAACTGAGATAAAAACTACATCTGACTGTCCCTTTGACAAAGGCCATCTATTTAGAATACATAAAGATTTTTTTAAAAAATCAGGCCCCCCCCAAATTGAAAGACCCAATTCAAAAATGGGCATCTGAGATGAATATATGCTTCTCAGATGAAGAAATAATGGCAAGTAAATATGTGAAAAAATGTTCAACATCATTGGTCATTCAAGTAATATCAATTAAAACAACGAGATTACATCTTATCACAGAAAGAATGGCTGTCATCAAGAAATCAGCGAAAAACAAATGTTGGTGGGGCTAGAAGAAAGAAGGAACTCTTGTCCACTCTTGATAGGAGTGCAGACTCGTACAACTATTGTGGAAATCTGTGGAGAATCCTCAAAAATCTAGGGTTGGAGGTCCCAGTCAAGCCCACTATTCCTCTCCTCAATATTTTTCCAAAGGAACTAAAAACCTCATACCACAGGGATATATGTGCACCCATGTTCAAAGCAACACAATTTGTCATAGCTAAAACTTGGAAACAACCCAAATGCCTATCAACTGAAAAAATGGATAAAGAAGATGTATTTTTACACAATGAAGTATTATTTGGCTATAAAAAAGATAAATTTGAGGCTTTTATTGGTAAATGGATGCAAGTACAGACCATAGTGTTAAGTGAAATAAATCAGATCCACATGTATAAACATCATACTGTCTCCTTAGTATGAGAACCTGAAAGTAAAAAAAAAAATCTGCAGCATACAATACATGCTGGGACAAGGGTATGATCCTGTTCTAAAGGAAGCAAATACTAAATTGAGGCAATGGACAGGAGAGGGCATAGGGAACAGGGATGTATCTACGTATATAAGCAGGAGGGTTTGGACAACTGTACTGTGGATTTCTGCTGGTCTATGGAAAGGAGCTGTTGGTGCTTAATTTGTTTTGTCTACGGTTTTCAATTCTTTTAAATTTTTCTCATCTTAATTTTCTAAATATTTTTTTTCTTCTTTCTTCTTCCAATTTTGCATGGATATATCTGGTAATATGAGCAACTAATTTGAACACAACACTATGCAATACAATAAATACTGTAAATTCATATTAATTTGTTATGAGAAATTCTGCATCATTTGTAATTTTTCTATTTTAATGCTATTTTGAGAGCTGGCCAAATGGTTCAGCAGATCAAAGCGCCTGCAAGCAGGCACAGGAGCCAGGGGTTCAATCCCTGGCCTGCCGTGCCAGCCCCACCCTCAGGGAGCACTGAGACAGCAATTGACACTGGGCCTGGGGGCGCACATCTGTCTGTAATCCCAGCTCTTGGAAGGCTGTAAACAGGCAGATCACTACAACCAATCTAGTAGTGAGACCCTCAAAACCCTGTAAATCCTTCCCTAAAATACAAA
>NW_004524609.1:2498157-2503183 GCF_000260255.1 Octodon degus | reverse complement strand
GGGAAAAAAAAAAAAATGAAAGAAAGAAAACAGAATGAGCTTAAATAACTTTTTTTTTCTTTTATGATCAGAATATATTTATTGAGAGAAAGAAAGCTCCTGTTCAAGAGAGGGACAGGACGGGGGCCCAAGTGGGTAGTTCCCCCGAGTTTAAATAACTTAAAGTTGAAGCTCAAATTTCTAGAGAAAGAACAAATCAAACACAGATTTCATACAAGGGAGGAAATTATAAAGAGCAAAAATTAATGCAACTAAGAGTAAGAAAACAATAAAGAATTAATGAATTGAAGATATGGTTCTTTGAAAGATTAAATAAAATTGATAAACCTTAGCCAACTTGATCAAAAAAGAGGAAAAAGACAACATAAATTCATTCACTTAGGACACAAGGGCAAAATCAGATCTTACTGAAATTCAAAAAATCATTAATACCTACTTGAGAACCTATACTTGAGAAACTACAAGGTGGAAATGCAAAAGAAACGGACAGATTCCCATACATGTATGAATTACCAAAGCTGAATCAAGAAGATAAAAAAATTCTAAGTAACCCAATATCACAAAAGTTGAAAATGTAATGAAAAACTTAACAAAGAAGAGCTCAGGTAATGATGGACTTACTGTTGAATTCTACAAGAAATTTAGAAAAGATCTAATGCTGCTAAAGGTAAAACTCTTTAATTGTAGGGATCCATTGATCTTACTGCAAATGGTTCTACCCAGGAAGATACCACACAGGAATGAGAAAGATAGACAAGAAGATAAAAGCTAGGCTAGGTGGTCTCTAGTCCACCTGATGGGCAAGACTAACTGAAAGCACAACAAAACGGATCCTTTATATTTTTGCAAAGTTTGTAACACATGACACAAGGTTGCCTAGTGACTAATAGCTGACCTGAGCCAGACAGGATGTTTTCCTCAGGAGTAAGGTAGCTTATTTGCTTTAGGCAAAGGCCCAATCCCACCTACACACATCTGATCAATTTCCCAGCTTCCTGCAGCTCCCAACATATCCCCGTTTTTTGTGTTGTTTTGTCAGAGATGGGTGTTTCATTGCAGCTAGAGAAGCTGGATTTGGAGAAGTCTTTAAAGGACCTTTTCATACTTGATGCCAGTCCACAGACTGTACGTACTTGAATTCAGCAATATAACCCTATATAGTCCAACAGTCCATAACAGTAGTAAGTTATCACCTCAGCTGGTAATTGTCAGAAGTTGTTGACTTGAGCCTTTTACAGCTCAGCAGTATGCCTCAGTTAACCATGAGGCATACTTTTTACACCTCATGGTTACGCTTTTCTGCTGGATGGTGAAGTCCAAATTAAAGCAAGACCTGTATAACTACAAATATAACTTTTGCTATCTGAAAGGTCAGCCCAAGTTTCCTCAGGATTTACCATGGAACCATGTACAGCACCTTGTAGATCTTCTGTCAGTGTCTGACATCTAGATGAGTCATGGCCATTGCTTGACCAATTTGCTCTCAGTGAGAGCCTGAGAGATTGTTTTTTTCTTTCCAGGTGACTCTCCTTAGACACACTATATAATCATTGGTCACTTTCCTCTATGGCCCCATAATCTCCTTGATGAGAAAATTTGGGTCACAACTGAGTTACAAAATGTCACAGCAGAGGTTGTCTTGTGCCCTGAGTCCTCACTGGCCTTGAAGGGCTAGAGCCAAAATATTGGCTATCCTTTTGGCCCATCTATCTCTCTAAATTTTGGTCTGCAAACCTTAGTTGTTAAACATCCCAGAAGAGAAGCTTAATGACATTACCCTGTAACAGAGGCAGTAAACTTAACATTACTATCTACCTGACTATCAAACACCTTAGACATAAAACGGAGCGGTTATTTTCTTTTTTGTTGTTGTTGTTGTTTTGTTTTGGGGTGGTTTTTTTTTTTGGTGGAGCCAGGGATTGAACTCAGGCTCCTGCACTTGCCAGGCAAGCACTTATTCCATTGAGCTATCTCCTCGGCCCCGGTTATTTTCAAATAACCAAGAATATTTTAACAGTTAAAGCCCTACAGAATATTAAAAAAAAAAAATTACACATCTTTACACAGAAATTTAGAGATCAAATCATATACAACATTGTGGCAGGACAATCCTGTGACATTAACATAGCCCTTTTAACCGATCTTCTCTATCGAATACGTAAGAATTTTTCACCTAAGTAATTATCCTTAAATGGTACATGCATCACAAGGCTTTTTCTTTCTTTCCCCCATTTTTTTTTTTTAATTTGAAAGAAAGTCTTATCACAGTCTTTGTTTAACACTGTAGAAAACCTGTACACTTGGAATCATGGACACACTTAAGACACCATGAGAGTAACAATAATGAGTTACCATACACATGTGCAAACTTTTGTTTCTTAATTTAGTTAAATACCAAAACCATTTTTAAGAGAAAACCAATTGTAAATTTTCTGTAAGACTTTTACTTTTGAACCAAATGACCAATTTATTGAGGGTGTCTCCTAAGAGACTATTGAGATTATTGGGAGCTCCTCATTAATGAAAAAAAAGGTTGGCCACACCTCTTATTCTTCAATAGGAGTTCTCTCCAATTTTTTTTTCACCCTAGGGAATTTTTGCCTAATTTAAACTTTTTGATAAACTATGTATAAACCAATTTTAGTATGATTTAGACACTGGTAACTTAAGAAAAAACGTGCTGTTAAGCCTGTATATCCCATGTTGTACTATGAACAAATGACCAAAACAAGTGTACACGAACAGACACACAGAACACACAAATGATCATCTTTACAAAATTATGAGTGTACTCAACTATATATTTCTGGCCAGATTAACTTATAGTAACTCTATTGCAAATTTTTTTAAAGAAAATTTTAATTATAGACTAGTCAGATTTTGTTATTTGTCAATAAGCAGAGATCTCTTACCAGAAGTTCTGGAAGGAATAGTCTTTTATCTGTAATACGTTTATTTTGTATTTTTTTTCTTAATACTAGCAAAACTTGGCTCAGTTATCTTTATATATTTTACCATCTATTTAGACCTTAGATTTTCATTTTGTCAGCTCCTTCAATAGGCCCCAGGTTGGATCTGGCCTCCTTGCTGTTAAACTTCTCCAGATCTGGCTTCATGATATATCCTGACAGTGTGCTCTGGTAGTACCCAATTAAGTTGTACAGCGTTCTCTAGAAAAACACAAGCATAGCCTCTCCCTCAAGTTAGCAGTGGACGGGGTCCCTTCCATTATCCAGGATGGAGATCTCTCCAAAGGACTCTTTTTAGCCTTTCTGTACATATTTGATGGAATTGTCTTTCTGCTGTTGTATTTCCATCTTTTGTAGAACTTGAAAAGTTAAGAATGTATACTGCCAAGTCCATCATTAGATATGAATTTTGTAAGAAATGATCCCCCTTTTTGTTTTTGCAGTTGAATTTTAATTGAATAATGTGTACATTTAACAATTTTTTGAGCTTGAGGGTTATAAAGGAATCCCTGTGATAAGGAAATATGAAAAGTCTTATAAACATTTGGAAGTCAGCACTTGTATATGCTGGGCCATTGTCAATCTTAAGTGTCTGTGGGCAGCCAAGGGCACTACAGGCATCTAAAACAGTGAGCAATGACATGTTTAGCTACTTTACCAGTGAGGGCAGTAGCAAATATGGATCCTGAAGAAGTGTCACCAAAACATGGACCCAAACAACCAAATTGAGGAATGTAACATAACATCGTTTATGGGGCCGGGGAGATGGCTCAGTGGAATAAAAACTTCCCTATCAAGTGCAAGGGCCTGAGTTCAATCTCCAGTTCCACCAAAAAAAGAAAAACAACAACAACAACAACGAAAACTCATAACATCGTTTAACAATTTTCTGGGCCTGTGCTTGAGTCACATGAAACTGTGTAAGGCAGAAGCATTTTGATAAAAAGTGGCAGAAAACACAGAAGCTTGTTGAATAGCACCTGAGGGAGTAATCATTCTGTGTGACGTATGTGGCATGTGTAGCCACTGTAAGGGACCCTGAGACTGCCAAAGAACCCCAGTGGGTATATACTGAGTTGGGCAAATAATTTAAAAGTTGGCAAAGATGGGTCAACTTAGAGAGCTGAACATTAGAAAGAGCCTAATTAACTTTGTTCAAGGCAGTTTTAGCCTCTGATGTGTTCTTTTTAGAAGGAGGGGCTGAGTCTCCCCTAAGAATGTCAAAGACAGGACTTAGTTCATGGTAGTTAGCTTAAGAACTGGTGGAGTAAATTAATGTTACCAAGTACAGCCTGAAATTATTTAGGGTTGCAACATGTCTAACCTGAATCTGAACAGTTTGGGTCACAATTTGCCTCTGTTGAATAACGTGTCTCAAATATGAAAAGGGTGCCACAATTTGTACCTTTTCAGTAGCTATTACTAAATCTGTATGGTGGAGGGCATCATCCAATTGAATAAACATTCGATGTAACATGGATAGGGATTCATTTGCCAAAAGAATGTCATCTATATAATGGATGATGTATGCCAATGGATAGGCCTGTCACACTGACTGAATGGCGATAGCCACAAACTCTTGGCACAGGCTTACACTATATGCCATACCTCGAGAGAGACAACACCATTGAAAACGGCACACAGGGGCCTGATTACTAATAGAGGGCAAATTAAAAGCAAAATGTTTTTTATCTTCAGGGTGGATATGGATAGGAAAGAAAACAGTCTTTTAAATCAATCACCATAAGGGAAAAATATAAAGGAAGAGCTATAGGACTGGGCAATCCCTGTTGTAGTGTTTCCATAGGTTCCATGGTGCCACTGACTGCCTGCAAGTCCTATAGCAATCTCCACTTTCCTCACATATTTTTTTAACTACAAAAATTGGGGTATTCCAAGGGCTACTGGAATGTTCTAGGTACCCTGCCATTAGCTGTTTATTTACCAGTACATGAGCTGCTATAATCTTGTCCTGATTTAGAGGCCACTAATCACACCAAACAGGGTCATCAGACATCCAAGTTATCTTGGATGCCATCCATGGAGTTGGAAAAAGA
>NW_004524609.1:2493286-2498057 GCF_000260255.1 Octodon degus | reverse complement strand
AAAAAAAAAAAAAAAAAAAAAAATTGTACTCTCTTTAAAAGGTAATCATTAAAAAAAAACAAGGAAAATGAATTTATCAGACTCCCACAAAGACAGCTAAAGGATCATATGGTTGGTGAATAGTGAATTCCATCAAATTTTAAGGAACAATAGTTTTTAAATACTCTTTAATAAAATATGAAAGAAGATTTTACATCACATTTCATGAAGACAGTATGTCATTACTTCCAAAACCTAAGACATAAGAAAACTGTAGGTCAATATTCTTTAAGAACACCAATGTTTTTAAAAATACCTCACAAAAGACTGAAAATTATTCAACATGTAGCTGGTCATAATGGCATGTACCTATAATATTCTAGAGCTCAGAATGGTTACAAGCTTGAGCTCAACCAAAGCAAAGTAGCATTTTTAGCAAGACACTATCTCAAACCAGAAAATGAAAAAGGGGTGAAGATGTAACTCAGTGCAAAAGCCTTTTGTTCAATCCCAGATTCTGCATGAATTAATGAATAAATGAACAGATAATCTAAATAAGTGGAGACAGCATATTCATGGATTGAAAAGACTGCTAAAATGTTCAATTCTCAAATTCTTCTAAAGAAACAACACAATGCAAATCAAATTCTAGCAGGCCTCAAGCCAACATATTTCCTAGATCCCATTCTGTTCCTCTAAGACAGAGGCGTCTGTTCCTCTCAGACAGAAGCTTTTTCTCAATAAATTCTCCTACCATAACCTTAATTGTTCCTAGAGTTCACCCCACGATTTCAGACAAGAACTCGGTGCTCAGGGAATCTCACAGGTTGTGAGTCTCACTTCCCTGTATCATTTGGAGGTCTTCTGCTGAGATCATTGGACAGAGACATAAGGTTTAATGTTGAAATCTCTTAAGCCTCTGAAACGCATTCTTAAGCACTGGAAGATGTCTGACCCTTACTTGTTGAAAAGGAGTGGTTTGATACTTTTCTGCATGGCCTACATACCCACAGAGCCTAAATGAAATGTAGAAATTCCTGGTTTCTTTTTGCTTTTGAAAATCATCATGACCAGGCCTCTCAACTGATGTGGACAGTGCTTCTCCAAGGGTTCAGAGATGGTCCACTCATTTTTGGGACCAACTTGGGAAGGATCAAACACCATGATCCTGGCAACTCCATCACCTAGCAAGGTAGCAGACCTGCACTCATGGATACACCACACTTAAGTCCTAGGAACAAAGCAACCATCAATGGAATACTCCTGTGAACCCATAGAAGACTTAAGATCCTTGTTTAGGAAAAAAACAAAGTCTTCAGATAAGTAATCTAAGATAATACTCTTAGCTCCTTTACTAATCACTGTATCATTTCATGGAAAGCAATTCCTTTCTAAGGTGGGCACAAAAATATGCAGTCATTACAACAAACATCTTGCTGTATATGTGGCCTGCTCCTCTTGTCCAGTATATTTGGACTTCCATGGTATATATCCCCAGTCCAAGGAGATGACTGGAATAAACTACAAGACTATACCAATCAGTTATAAAAGAGTTCAATGGTTCATTGTTTAGTCCATTACAAGGTAGTTGGCCTATTCTTACAATGCTACTAAAGCCTCTTTAAAGGCTCTGGTAGGATCCCTGTTATATAAAAGCATCCTATCCTGAGGGCCAACAACCACAAATATCAAGATGGCTATTTTCAGATATGGGATGATTATCTATCGTTAACCCCCACTATAGGACATCTTAGTAGAAAGACTTCCTTATGTTGGAAAAAGTAAAACCATTCCTATTCTCACTGGCCTAACTTTACTAAATACTTGGGATGGACATCCCCTGAACCATGTATACACACAATAACTTTATAGACTAAAGACTGGTTTGCAACAAACTGGTTTAGTCATCCTGGAATTACATGAGAAGCACACAATGGCACTCATTGGTCCCGTGAAATCAATTTGTGTCCCTGGCCACCCATTGGATGGATAGAAAAATTCATGCTGGGATTTGCATAGTTATAAGGCAGAAGTGTCAAAAGCAGTAACAAACCTACAAATTTACCCTGCCTACAGCAGCAATGATCCAGAAATATGTTTCAATGGTATAATCATTTGGCTTCTATCTTTATGCATACCCTAGGATTAGAGAATGTCACGCAACACATCAAAGCCTTAACTATACTCGGCAGGCCTTATACTGCACTGCAACTAGTGTTTCTCTCTTGAATGAAGTATAATTATTGAGGCAAGCCATCCTCCAAAATCAGATGGCATTAGACATTCTAATAGTAGCTTGTGCAATTATAAAAGCTCAATGTTGTGTGTAAATTCCTGATCCTTCTGCTAATATCTCAATAGCTGTTCAAGATACTAGATGATATGTCAGATTCTGAAACTCCCTGAACCTTCCCTTTATCCTCTTTATGGAAAGCTATTACTAGGTTCTCCTAGTAGAAAACTTTATTTGCTATATTCATAACTATTCTGTTCATTTTATTATTTGGCTCATGTATGTGTAATTGTTTCTTTGGCTTGTCTCCTCCAGATTTAAAGCTGTACATATATACCCAAGACAAAACACCTGGCATCTATCAGGGGCATAAGATAGACCTTCTGTGGAGTATTTCTGACTGCCAACCATAACTACGACCTTCCTCAGCTGGAAGTAGCCAAATCAGTCTTTGCCACCTGCCCTCTCACAAAAGTTAGGGTTACCTCTTCAGAGAGGAGAATATTATAAATAGCTAAGTCAGGTAGAAATATTGTAGGCTGTCAAGATAGGTTCTTGAGGTCAATGAAGAAAATACCTGTTGCCGGAGGTGCATTCATTGAAGGTCAGGCATCAAGGAAAAAAAACCTACTCACCCCTGTTCTTCCCCTAGAGATGAACAGCAGTGACAGACATTCTAAGTAGGCATCAATCACCTTGGGGAGAAAGACAAACATCCTTCATCCATCCCTTCAAGGAAAAGTCCTTGATTGTCCATGTGCACCTGCTACATAACTTGTTTCCCCATTTTATGCTCATTTAATCAATACTACCCAAGTGACTATACTTATCATATATTTATTGATTGACCATGGTTTTGTCCCACCTCACAACCATCCTATGATCTTCCATTAGATCAATATTACCTAAGCAATTATACTTATAATAATAATATAGTAATATTATAGTTCTATCCCACCTTAAGTCCACCTCACCTGGTGGTTTTACTCAACAAACACCTTTGAGAAAGAGTTGAAGGGCAACTCATTTTCCAGGGCCCTTTTGTCTCTCTCAGAAGCTTTCTTTCAATAAATTCTTTCTACTTAAAAAAAAAAAAAAAAAAAAAAACTCTAACAGGTTTCTTCTGCCCTTGGTAGAAATTGAGAGGTTGACCCTAAAATGCATGCAGCAATGAATAATCTTGGATATCAGCAGAAATGCTGCAACCCTAATTCTACTTCAATTCAAGATTTACTCTAAAGCTCCAATCATCGTGATAGTATGGTGACAGTGATAATATGGTGATCCACAAGTAGATCAATCAAATAGAATATAGTTCCAAAAAAGATCAATACTTATATGACCATTAGTGGACTCTTTCAGAATTACAACCTTTTTTTTATAACCTTTTTAAAAGAAAGTATCTTCATTATTTAAAAGGAGGTAAAAAGGTCTTCAAACACAGAAAGCAATAACCATGTAAGAAAAAAATTGATTACTTGAGTTTCACTAAAAGACATCTGCTCACCAAAAGACATCACTAAGAAAATAAATAGGCAAACCTTAAAGAGAGAAATTATTCACAAAACACATATCTAACACATAAAAGAACATATACAAAAAAGCCACACACAATTCAATAATAAAGAGAAAATTTTTCAAATGACAAAGATTTAAATAGGAAATTTAAATGAATACCAACATCCTTATTAAAAGGGGTCAATATTATTTGTCATTGGGGAAACAAATTATAATGAGTTATCACTAGACTCCCACCAGATGAGCTAACATTTTTTCTTTCTCTTTTTTTTTTTTTTTTAATTTTTAGTACACGGTCTACAGGGTCTCACTACACAGATCAAACTCATAGTGATTCTTCTGATTTCAGCCTCCCAAGCACTGGAATTGCAGGTACACCACCACAGCCAGTCTCACTGCCATCTCAGGGCACCCCAGGGGTGGAGCTGGCATGGCACGGCACGCCAGGAATCAACCCTGATCACTGCACATGCCTAAGCAGGCATTTTAGTCTGCGGAGCTATCTGGTCGGCCCTAAACTAACTTTTAAAAGCCTGCTAATACCAAGACAGCTTGAAGTGATGTATTTCAAGGCCCAAAAGAAAACAACCTCCAAGCCAATCCAGAGCGATATACCCATAAAACTATCATTCAAAATCAGTCAAGAAATAAGATAATTCCATGATAAAGAACTGAAAAAGTTCAAGACCACCAAATCAGCCCTCCAAAATGCTCTCAAGAATATTTTAGAAAGAGAAAACACACACCATAATTAGAAGAACAGCAACAAAATCCACTATGCAAGGCAGGCAATTAAATACAAGGGAAGGCAGGGAGTGAACAACAGGAAAATAATACATGAGAAGGATAAACCAGTATGTGTCAGTTAGAACCAAAAATGTAAATGGGCTCAACACACCAATAATAATAATAATAATAATAATAACAACAACAACAACAACAACAATAATGACTGGCAAAATGGATCAAATGCAGTAAGATGCTACAAACAGAAAAACATTTAACACGAGACCCAGTCCTAGCCCAGGTCCGGTGAGTGTG
>NW_004524609.1:2471628-2482323 GCF_000260255.1 Octodon degus | reverse complement strand
TCTTTTTCCCTTGATTATTTTTACCAAGCACTTGACTGGGACAGAAATCTTGTTGTAACATCTGATGAGCCACCAGGGAGTTAGGACTGGCCAAAAATGTTTCCAGACCTCATAATATGTCACGACCTGATAAACTGACTGGTAAATAGGGGAGGACATAAGGAGAAAAATATGTAGAATGGTCTTTTGCATCCCTCCAAATTAGCAACTTGGCACTTCTGCTAGGGTAAGAAACCTTGCCCACTCCTAGTAAATCTGTAGTGGCCACATCCAGTGGCCATGTCTCAGGCCAGTGATGCTGAGCAATAACTGAAACATCTACACCCATGTCTAATAGCCCTTTAAATGCTTTACCTTCAATAGTCAACTCCATCTCTGGACGATTTGTTTAATACGCTGAACCCAGTAAGTATTAGAAGACCCAAAATCCTTCTTTGAATTGTTTTTCCCCATTTTAAATTTTCCAATTTTTTCCAAGGGAAAAATGACCAACTGAGCAAATGGGAGTACCTGGAGTAATGTTAGCAATGGTTTGGGTAGATTAAACAATAACTGATTTGTCTGGTATAATCAGCATCAATTAAACCAGGAAAACCTAGAGACCTTTTAAAATGAGACTGCAGAGGCCTAGCAAGATTCCCATTGTACTCGGAGGCATAGGTCCATAGACTCCAGCAGAAATAATTTGGGGCCCCATGTCAGGAGTCAATAGGAATCCAGAGGAGGAACTGAGATCCAAGCCTCCCCCATCACTTGTGGCGGGGGAGGCGAAAACAACTCCATTGGAAGTTTCCCTGAATGCGTCGGTCTTTCTCCTCAGTTTTAGATTTACAGTACCATTGGGCCACAGTGGTACCTTCGTCTACATCTAGTACATGGACTGGAAGATTTTATTGAAAAGACAGATAAAGGCTGTGTTGTCTTTGGGGAAGCAGAACAGTTTTAGGCTCATCCCCACAATGGAAACAAATGACCTTACTTTTCTCCCCTTCTTAAAACTGTGGATGAATAACCTGAGTAACTGCTGCTAAGGTAGCTCCCTGTACACATGAGGGCCCGATATCTGCACAAATCTGAATCATCTCAGGCAGTATAGGCTGCTTTTTATGATCTCTTAAAGCCTCTTTACATCATTTAATCTGTTTTTGAAGGCCAATTGTTGAACTATTATTTCTCTAGCTTCCCTGGCACTGACAATCTCAGTAGCTTGCAACAAACCTGCAGCAAAATCTTGGAAAGGTTCATTAGGGCCTCGCCTAAAGGAAGCCAAGTTAAGGAATGTTTTACTTTTACAAGGGAGTTCCCTCCAGGCCCTAAACTTAGATCTCTTAGTTTGCCACATAGTTGAAATGTAAAGGCCAGTTGATTGTATGTGCTAGCAAAAGTATCCTTTCCTATTAGCAAATCTTTTCTAATGGCTAAGCTGTAAACTGAGGCTATAGATTCCTTTCAAAGGATCTCTGAGCCTGCAGACTAGACAAGATGAGCAAAGCTCACCCTCCCAAGCTGAAAAAATTTATGGACAAGAAGTTATCACTGAAATTGAATGGTGGCAGACATGTCCAAGGAATACTGCGAGGATGTGATCCCTTTATGAATCTTGTGATACACGAATGTGTGGAGATGGCAACTAGTGGGCAACAGAACAACATTGGAATGGTGGTAACAGGAGGAAATAGTATCACCATGTTGGAAACCTTGAAGAGTTTAAATAATGACTGCTCAGCAGAAAAATTCATGCCCCTCCTCCAAGTGCTACTTTCACTGACTGAAGCTTGGGTCATACACATTTTCATATATTAAACTTTTGTTAAATAAACTCTTGTAATAGTCAAAAAAAAAAAAAAAGAAAGAAACAAAAGAAAAGAAATTTTCTTTCCACAATTAAGAGTCTCCTGGATTCAAACGTATTTTACTTATTCCTTTCCAAACGTTTGAGGCCATAGTCTATTGTCCTAGCATTACTACTAAACTCAAGGTGAAAGAAGCAGTAGAGCCATAAGTAGCAATGGCTTGTTTTAACTTTTTTAAGATTTTAAAAGATACAGATTTGAAGACCTACAATTTAATTTCAATTTGTGACTCAGTGAAATTTTCCTGCACTGCCATGGCCAGGATTGCGGCTTGTGGCTCTGTAAAACCTAAAGAGTCTTTTGGTTTTGCCCAGATATTAACCACAGACACTACCCTGAGCCTAACAAATATGCTATGCCCATAACACACATAACCAGTGCCAAGGCCATAGTGTACCCTCCTACTTAGCACCAGGTATACAAGACTATAGTTGGTATTATGTACCAACCTCTGCAGCTGGATGGGGCAAACAGATGGGCAGGTGGTTGGGGAATGTCAGCTGGGTCTGCATAAGACAACACAGAAGCCTCCCGGAGCCCAGTTTGTGCCCTGCCCCCCAGCACTGGTGTGCTGCTTAGAACCAACAGCTTGACATTTAAAAGAACCTTTTCCCTTTTTATCGAATTGAACAAAACTAGAGGGTTTACACACTATCTGTTATACCTTTGTTTTACTCTCCTTATCCCATCTGGGACTTGATTTTAAAACAGTACTCCATGCCAACTCCTTTATGGTGGTCTTAGAAAGTAGCACAAATACAAAAACCAAAAAAACAACAAATATTTTTATATACATCTATCAACATCTATGGGTCTTGAAACTGTTTTTCCTATTGTTAACATAATCAAATCTCTGTTAGGCTTCTCTTAAGCCTCTTTCATCTCTTTGTGCTCCCGTATCTCTCTGGCCCTAGTGAGCCTGCTCCTGGCCCTAGTGAGCCTGCTCCTGGCCCTAGTGAGCTGCGCCTGGCCCTAGTGAGCCACTCCTGGCCCTAGTGAGCCCCATCCCCAAGTTTTACACCTAGTGCACCAGCGCCAATGCACACCAGTGTAGACTACTGCTGGCTCCAATCAATCTATTTCCCTCCCTTGTGTGAGCTCTTTGGCAGTGGTTCCTCCACCCACACTTATCTCGTACTGGGCATCCTGTTTGGGTGCCAAATGTAGGGATCCATTGGTCTTACTGCAAACAGTTCTACCTGGGGAGACACAGCAGCAGGAATGAGAAAGATAGACAAGAAGACTGAAGCTGGGCAAGGTGGTTTCTAATCCACCTGATGGACAAGACTAACTGAACGCACAACAAAACGGATCCTTTATACTTCTGCAAAGTTTGTAACACACGACCCAAGGTTGTCTAATGACTAACAGCAGACTGAACCAGACAGGATGTTTTCCTCAGGACTAAGGTAGCTTGTCTGCTCTAAGCACTGAGGCCCAATCCCACCTACACACATTTGATCAATTTTCTTAGCTTCCTGCGGCTCCCAACAGTTAATGAAATTGAAAGGGAAGCAATACTACCAAAATTAATTCTAGAAGCAAGTATAACCCTGATAACAAAACCACAGAAGAAACCAACCAAAAGAAAAAAGAAAGAAAGAAAGCAAACAAACAAATTAACTATAGGCCAATCTCCCTAATGAAAACAGATGCAAAAATCTTCAATAAGACACTGGCAAACAATTCGGCAAATCATCAAAAAGACTGTATACCATGACGAAGTAGGATTCATCCCAGGGGTGCAGGGATAGTTCAACATACACACATCAGTAGTACAATACAGCAACAGAATGTAGTACAATATAGCAACAGAACCAAAGACCAAAATCACACGATCATCACAATAGATACAGAAAAGCATTTAACGAAGTCTAATACTCATTCATGATTTTAAAAAACTTACAGAAAATTAAATAGATGGTCTTTAATCCAATCTGATAAAAGTTACCTATGGTAAGCCAATAGCTAACATCTTATTACACAAAAACTGAAAGCTTTCACTCTTAAAATCAGAAACAAGGATGTCCACTATCACCACTTCTATTCAATAGAGTTTTGCAAATATTAGCCAGAACAGTTAGACAAGAGAAAAAATAAGGATAAGAAAGGAAGATGTTAAATAACCATTATTTGGGGCCAGGGAGATAGCTCAGTGGAATAAGAGCTTGCCTGGCAAGCGCAAGGTCCTGAGTTTGATCCCTGATACCACCAAAAAAAAGGAAAAACAAAATACTTAGGAATGACTCTAACAACAGAAGGAAGAGATCCAGACCCTGAAATTCATACTATTTTGATAAAGGAGACTGAAGAAGATAGTAGAAAATAGAAAGATATCTCTTGCTCATAGATAGGAAAAACCAGCATAGTGAAAATGACAGAGGTAAAACCACATATTCTACCTAATGATGAACACCAAACATAGATTAAGTCTCAACATGAATTATGCAGCACACAATTTTAAAAAGAAGTATGTATCTATTGATTCAGCAAACATATACATGGATGATAGCATATACCATAGACACAGCTCTAGATAGTAACACACACACACACACACACACACACACACACACATACACACACACACACACCAAGGACAAAAAGATGAGTAAGACAAAGGTTTCCCTAAATGGTACCCACACACATTAAAATTAAATTGTTAAAATCTACAGCTCAGCTATATGAAGAGCAAATACTATTTTAAAAATTCTATTCAGCAGGGCAAAGAAAAAACTTGATATGCTTTCCAAAATTCAGAACCCAACCCTGACAAACATCAATCTGCCTCTATGGATTATCTGATTTTGATAATTTTGTGTAATTAATTTTCACTCATTTTAAAATCTATACTTTATATTTTTGAGAAAAATATTTTCATCTAATTTGTCAATTTTTCACCAAAAGTTATATACAATATTCTCTTACACTTTTATTTTTATTATTCTTAACCTCCACTGTTATCTGTCTTTAGGTTTCCTTTTTTTTCTCCTGCCTTTGTTCTCCTTTGCTACTGTGTATCAAGCTATATTCTCAGTGTTGGAAGTAAGCTCAAAAGAAAAGATAGGACCAGTGTTTTCCTCATTTTAGAAGGAGAAACAGAACACTAGGAAACAAATACACATGTAACCTAATTTCAAGTGGAAATACTATGAAGAAAAAGTTAACAGAATGTGCTACATTTTATACAAGTAAGGTCAAGAAAGGATTCTCTGAGAGGATGAGATTTGAAAAAAGGTCTCAGTGAAGTGAAAGGGTAAGCTTTTGGAATGTGTATGAAGATCCACACACAAGAAAAAGAACTGCAAAATACTGAAGCAGCAATAACCTTGGTATGGTCAAGGAACAAGATCAATGTGGTGAGAGTAGAGTAAGGAAGGGTAGCTGAGGAGTCAGAAGGCAACCAGGACTATATAGATGCTAGGGTAAAGGCAAAAATATTTTCTTAATATATGATGGGTAACTCTTAGAAAACTCTGATTAAAGGCTACTAGATAAAGAATTGAGGGCCAGGGAGAGAGCTCAGCAACATAAGCATCTGTTTAGCAAGTACAAGGTCCCGAGTTCGATCTCTGCTACCAAAAAAAAAAAAAAAAAAAATGGACTGCAGGAACTAGAGATATAGCTCAGTGGTAAAGTGCATACCCATCATGTGCAAGGCCCTGGTTTCAATCCTAAACACTGCCCACCCTCAAAAAAAGACTACAGGAAGATCAGTTATCTGCTCCTAGGTAAAAGAGATGAAGACTATCGCAAAAATGATAAAAATAAGATGCTAGTTGAACTTGGTAGTATATATTTTAAAGGCAACAAATTATGAAATTTGTTGAGACTGTGAATATGGAATGAGCAAATAAGATTAATGTATGTGTATTCTCCTTTTACTTAGTCAAAAATTTGCCTATTTATTGTTCTTTCCAAATAATCAACTTTTAGTAACTTTATTAAATCCATCTTAAAGTACTCTTTCATTGACTTCTACTTTGTTTTAAAATTCTTCCCTTTTACTTTATCTTGTTGCTTTTATCTAGTTTATTGAATTTGGAGTTTAATTCATTTATATATTATTGTAGCTAATAAAGTTCACTTTAAGACTACAAACTTTTCTTTAGCAGTTGGCACTTTCCACTCGTCCTTAAAGATGTCCATTTCTATATAATCTTATTCCTAATTTTCTCTTTAACCCTGACATGATTTTAAAAGTGTTGATAGCCCAAGTGTTTTGTTTTGTTTTGTTTTGTTTGTATTTAGGACTGAGTGTACAGGGGTGTACAGGGTCTCACTGTGTAGATCAGACTCATAGTGATCCTTCTGTTTGCAGCCTCCCAAGTGCTGGCATTACAGGCACAAGCCACCATGCCCAGTCTCAACTGCCCTCTCAGTGCACCCCGGGGCAGGGCCTGCAAGGATCAAACTCCTGGGCCCTGCATCTGCCTAAGCAGAAGCTTTAATCAGCTGAGCTACTTGGCTGGCCCTGGCCCAAGTACTTAAGGTTTTTCCTATTTTAGTCTCTTCTTTTTCCATGTCTACTTGTATTATTTCATGGCCATAAAATGTGTTTGTTAGGTTGCTGCTTCGGAAATGTTGATATTCTTTGTGAACTACATGAACTTAGTTTTCACAAATGTTTTGCTGCTGGTTAAATATAAATTATTTACCTGGAGGCAGGAGTAAGATAAATGCATTCAAGAATAAGAAGAGAAGAACTATACTAGATGACCTTCATGAAAAAGCAATGTACCATACTGATTAAAATCACAGGGTCTGGGGAGATGGCTCAGTGGAAGAGCCTGGCAAGTGCAAGAGCCTGAGTTCAATCCTCGGTTCCACCAAAAAAAAACAAAAAACAAAAAACAAAAAAACAAAAAAAAACAGACTCTCTGACATACTGCTTCTTAGTTAAGAGATACTAGGCAAGTTACTTAAATTCTACATGTTCTTAATAGTTTGGATCTGAAATGTCACCTCCAGCCATGTGCTAAATAAAGACTTGGTCCCCAACGATGGTGTTTTTAGGAGCTGGTAGAAACTCTGGGAGGTAGGCTCTGGTTGAGAAAGTTAGGCCACTGAGAGTACGTCCCAGAGGGGATATTGGGACCATAGTGCTTTTCTCTTTCTGTGCCCTGACCACTACAAAGTGAAGTGCTTTGTTCTACCATGTGCCCCCACCGTAATGTTCCACCTCACCTGAGGACCCAAAGCAATCAGAACCTAGATGGCCTCCAGTCCTAACAGTTAGAAGCCTACTGATTATGAACTGCCTCTAATGAATCCTGAAACTGAAGTTAAAGGGCTACTGTCACTGCCCTGTGATATTCAATTGAACACTGGTAAATGCATGTATGAGGTTTTTTTTTAATAAATATATATTTGGAAGGGTAATTTTGCATTTTCTTTAGATTTTTTGGTAATAGCTTACCTGGGTGATAACACTCAAACTTAGTAGGTATGTATATTGGTTAACTGTCCTGGAAGAGGATGGACTAGGAGAGACACTGTCATTGCACTTTAGTCTCACTGCTAATAGAGTTACTATCTTACTGTATCATCACAGTTATTACTATACAGTTATGAGGTTTATATTTTCATTCTGTGAATATTTATTGGGCATCTTTTATGTTTTAAGAGCTAATATTCAAAGATAAAAAGGCCAATTTAGTTTTTCCCTTTATAGAGTTGATTATCGTGCAGTATGATATTATAAAGAACCGAGGGAAGGCAAAAAACTGAAACCTGGCAGGGGATGATTGTGGGAGTCTTGAGAAATGATGTCTGAATGGAAATTTGGAGAATGAGTAGAACAGACAGAGGGGAGGTAGAAGAATGTTTGAATCTGATTTTTTATAAACCTTTTTTGCTGAATCTAAAATAAAAATAATTGAGTAACATTGTTCAAGCCTCCTACGGTAATGACTAACAGTTAACATTTTTGTAAGATGCCAAGTACTATGTGAACATTTTACATGAATTATTTAATTTCATAACTTTCCATTGCTGTAACAAATTACTGGAGATAATCTGCTCATAAGGAGGAAGGATTTATCTGGCCTGATTGCATTGGATTAGTCCACTGATCAGTTTAGCACAGCTCTAGATGTGGATGGTGGACCTACTGCAGAGAAAAGACCTTGAGCATGGAGGACACCAACCAATAGGCTTGTGGCATGGACGGAATACAAAGAGAAAGAAGGAAGCTAGCTGCTTCCTGACTACCATGCCATATGAACTGTTTCTCTTCTGCCATGCCTCTCTGCCACACTCTCTGTGTTGAAATCAACTGATTATGCACTGAAACCTCTACAAACTGTGAGCTAAAATAAACCTTTAGTCCTTTAACTTGTGGGTATTGGGTATTCTGTCTCAGCAACAAGAAAATAACTAGAAGAAAGAGGACTAAAGGGTCTAGGCCAGCCTGGGCTACACAGCAAGTTCAAGGCTAGCCTAAGTTATAAAGTAAAACCCTATATCCAAAAAATACATAAATGAATAAATAAATAAATAAGTTACAGAACTACTGCTACTACTACTTCCTCCATCATTTGCTTTCCCTCAGTTTCTTTAAGCCATATAATGAATAGGTCTGGCGTGACTCTGCAGTTAAACTTATTATAGAGAAGTCCAGCCATTAAGCAATCTAATAAATAACATCAAGAAACAATCAAACACATACAAATGTGTGGGGGGGGATTTATTTTAGTACTACTAGTTAACATTCTTCAAAAAGTATATTACTGGAGTCAGCAATGCTCTTTTATTTCTAAGATACATGATATATAGAATATCTTCTGATGGTCTACTTGCTTGGTATTTATTTGAAACAAAGTAAGTATAAGGCCCTGAGCAGGTACTGCAGGGAAGTTTTTAAAGGTTAATAAGCAGCTCTTACCTAAAAGGATTATCTAGTCTGTTAATGAGAGTTAAAAGGAAATGAATCCAAGTACAACTCACTTGAACCCAAATGCTAAATATCTGAAAACAAACACAAAGTGTAACAGCAGTTTTCAAGTGGAAGAGATTTCCTGAGGTTTTGACAAACACGTAAGTACTTGTTTTATACTTTTGCATTAATGATTTTAGTCAATCCCTGAAATAAAATTCAGCGATAGTTTATACATACTAAATAACTAGAGCTGGTGCTGGATTTGTTTCCTGAAAGAAGTTTAAACTATATACCTGAGTGATAGTTTTGTAAATCTAGGTATCTAAAGTACACTCACTGAGAATCACCTATCTTTGTCCTAATTCTGTCACCTTGTGCTCACTTTGGCAGCACATATACTAATTCTGTCACCTTAATTGCATAACCATAGCTTCCTTTCTCTCTCTCTCTCTCTCTCTCTCTCTCTCTCTCTCCCCTCCCCCTCCTTCCCCCTTATTGTTTTGTTTTTTTTTTTTCTTTCCTCCTTTCTTTTTGGTCTTTTTGATACAGTGTTTTGCTCTGCAGTTCAGGCTGGCTCAGCCTCTGACTGTCAGTGTCTGCAGTGAGCACACAAGACATGTAAGGTTCCCTACCACACAGCAACTGCTAGTTATCTACCCTGCATTCTCTCCTTCACTAACAGAATACTAACTTTGAATAAGGTGATGTGCCTAAAACATCAACTTCCCAGACTCCTTAGAAATCTACGGTTGTTATGTGCCCTAGTTATAATCTATAAAAAGAAAACATAATGTTTGCAGAGAAGTTTTAAGAATTTCTGTTTTGCTGATAAACAGGTATCTTATAGTCAGAGGGGAAAAGCCATTCACAAAGAAAGCAGACAGAAAATACAAAAGAAACGCATGTCCCTGATAGCAGGTTGGATGAATTGCCATAAATTTTAGATTACTTTTATCTAAATTTCCTGTTATGTGAAGAAAACAGACTATTTGATTAAGCCAATGTATTTGAGTATATACAGTCAAATAATCCTAACAAAGTATGTTAAAAGACCTAGGAATATGAACCAAAAGCCAGGTCAAGAAAGGAAATTACTCTACAAAAGCTATCATTAAACAGAATGTGTTAAATTATTCAACAAAGGAACAGTGCCATATCAACAAATACAAACCCCAGTTGTTAAAAAGTGGGTATTACAGTATTTTTGTTAAAAGTCCTATACGTGAGAATCAAAAAATAAATAGTTGGTTTTTTTTTTTAATTTTAGGGAAGGCTCTACAGAGTGTTCAGGGGCTCACTACTAAATCGGACTGGTAGTGATCCGCCTATTTACAGCCTCCCAAGAGCTGGGATTACAGGCGTGCGCCACCACACCCTGTCTCAACTGCTGTCTCAGTATGCATCGGGGGTCAGGGCCAGCAGGGCAGGCCCTGGGATTCAACCCCTGGTCCCTGCACCTGCTTGTAGGTGCTTTAATCCACTGAGCTATTTGGCCGGCCCTGAAGAATGAATAGTTTTAATCACGACTTTTCCTCTACAAATTATCCCAGTTCTCATCTTTAATATTACTGAGTCAATTGTAGGAACATGGACTCACCTTGCAACCTAATGTTAAGTCAAATAAATCAGACACATAAAAGTTTATATACTGAGTAGTTTCTCTTCTATGAGAAACCCAAAATATAAATAAAGAACAAATAAAAGGTATATAATAGAAGTATAAAGACTGGTCTTTCTCAAATGGAAAAGAGATCAGGAGATGAAGGGGAAGATGGACAAAGGTATGAAAAAGAATTAAGATGTTATATACATGTACCAACTCCACATACGAATGTAAACATTATGTAATGCAAACGTGTACTATTAAAAATCATTTTTAAGGGCTGGGGAGATGGCTCAGTAGAATAAGCACTTCCCTGTTAAGCACAAGGGCCTGAGTTCAATCCCTGGTTCCGCAAAAAA
>NW_004524609.1:2470411-2471188 GCF_000260255.1 Octodon degus | reverse complement strand
TAGTAAGATTAGAAGAAAATAAGCTATATTAAAATCAAGAGTAGAAGAGCTAAAATAAGATGTAAATTCCAGAGGCCCCGAAGGAAAAAATATTAATTGAAGCATTAAAAAATGAAAAATTTCAGCCCAGCGTGATGGTACACACCTGTGATTCCAGCACTCTGGAGGCGTGCCACTGTTTGTGGCCAGCCTGAACTCACTCTGTCTCAAAAAACAAAACAACAAAATTTCAAAAAAAAGGGGCCAGGAAGACAGCTCAGTAAAATAAGCACCTGCCTCGCAAGTGTATGGTCCTGAGTTCAATCCCCAGTACCACAAAGGAAAAAAGAGAGAGAGAGAGACAAAATTTCATCAGACAAAAGATACCATCCCCATAACTAAATAAGCAAATAAATCAGTAAGAGAAAATACCTGTAACTAGAACAATAAAGGATTATTGCACAAATAACCAACAACATAAAAACAGGCAAATCACCCAAAGAAGAAACCCACAGGAAAAAATATGATTTCAAATGATCTCACATATATAGATACATACTCAACTTTCTAAACAAATTCAAAATTTTTTTCAATAGGCTGATAAAATTAAAATCCATAACACCCACCACAGACAAGAGAGTGTAACAGGACCTCCTACACAATTAAAGCCATCAACACCAGAATAGGTATTCTTAAACCTGGTCTATTTGAATACTATCACAATATTAACCAGAAATACTCTTAGACCCAACAGTTTCACTTCTAAAAAGCTAAAATGTGAGTATGAGCCAGTTTTCT
>NW_004524609.1:2461441-2469961 GCF_000260255.1 Octodon degus | reverse complement strand
AAAAAAAAAAAAAAATACATGAAAGATAAACTGAATTACTAATATTTGCTTTGACTTTAAAATAAGATAATTCAAAAAAAAAAGGGGGCTGGGGAGATAGCTCAGTAGAATAAGTGCTTGCCTGGCAAGCTCAAGCAAACTGAGTTCAATTCCCAGTCCCGCAAAATAAATAAATAAAATAAGATAAGATAATTCATTTTTCTTTTTATGTGTTTAATTATATTTGTATGTATCTACAGAGTGATGCTATGTGTATGCACTGTGGAACAATTCAACCAAGCTAATATATCTACAACTTCAAATGCTTACCATTTAGTACTTCTGTGTATTAAACATTGTACTGTTGGGCCTGTAACAATCCATTCCCTTATTTTCCAGCCTCTGGTAACTACCATTCAGCTTTGGGCTTATAGATGTTTAATTTTTTTAGCTTCCACATATAAATAAAAATATACATAGCATTTTTTCTTTATGGCCAAATTAAAGTATACATAAATATTTGAAAAACTAAAAAAAAATTACTCTCAAGCTAAAAGAAAAATTACAAGAGAAATGTTCATTATTAAAAAATATACTGAGGCGCTCTGCTCCTGCATGCCTACTGACTGCCGCTCTTCCTGTGCAACACCAGCAGCAACCCAGACACTGTGGCGAAGGTCAGTGAACAGATCTGGCCATATTGGATGCCTGGTCACCAGGGCTGTTTTTTGTTCGCTTGTTCATTTGTTTGTTTAATTTTAGTACAGGATCTACAGGGTCTCATTACATATATCGGACTCATAGTGATTCTCCTGTTTTCAGCCTCCCAAGCACTGGGATTACAGGCACATGCTACCACGCCTAGTCTCCGTCACTGTCTCAGCCTGCTCCAGGGGTGGGGCCAGCACAGCAGGCCGGGATCAAACCCCAGCTGCTGCGCTCTGCCTAAGCAGGCACTTTAGTCCACTGAGCTATCCAGCCAGCCCTACCAGGGCTGCTTTTAACTCTGACAAGGTAGATATTGTGGCCATCCACCTTCACTAACCTCAACTACGTGGTCTACGTGTTGCAGTACAGTTCTACCCATGGCAAGTTCCATGGCACTGTCAAGCTCATCACCAAGCTTGTCATCAACAGAAGGACCATCACTATCTTCCAAGAATGAGATCCAACCAGCATCAACTGGGGTGATGCTGGTGCCAAGTACGTGTGGAGTCCACTGGTGTCTTCACCATGAAGAAGGCCGGGGCTCACCTGAAAGGTGGGGCCAAAAGGGTCATCATTGCCACCTCTTCCACTGATGCCCCCATGTTTTATGATGGGTGTAAATCAGGAGAAGTACAACAACTTCCTCAAGACTGTCAGTAATGCTTCCTGTACCACCAACTGCTTAGCCTTGCTGGCCAAAGTCATCCATGACAACTTCAGCATTGTGGAAGGACTCATGACCATAGTCCATGCCACCACCATTTTCCACCCAGAAAACTATGGATAGCCCATCTGGGAAGCTGTGGGATGATGGCCACGGGGCTGCCCAGAACATCATCCCTACATCCACTGGCACTGCCAAGGCCATCCCAGAGCTGAACAGGAAGTTCTCAGGCATGGCCTTCCGTGTGCCCACTTGCAACATGTTAGTGGTGATCTGACCTGCTACCTAGAGATAGCAGCCAAATATGATGACATCAAGAATGTGGTGAAGCAGGCATCAGAGGGTCCCCTCAAAGGCATCCTGGGCTACACTAAGGACCAGGTCATGTCTTGAGACTTCAACAGTGACCCACTCTTCCACCTTTGATGCTGGGGCTGGCAATGCCTTGAATGAGCACTCTGTCAAGCTTATATCCTGGTATGACAATGAGTTCAGCTACAGCAACTGGGTGGTGAACTCATGCACATGGCCTTCAAGGAATAAGGAAACACCCCCCTCAGCCTAGCAAAGTCAGAGGGACAAAGAGGCCACACTGCAGAAGTCACTGCTCTACTCAGCCCCAACACGGAGAATCTCTGCCTCACAGATTCCATCCCAGGTCCCCTAGAAGGGGAGAGGCCTAGGGAGCTCAATGCCATTGTACACCATCAATAAAGCCCACTGTACCCAGAAAAAGAAAGAAATAAAATAAAAACTATACCGAAGCTGGGGACAGTGGCTGATGCCTGTAATCCCAGTTACTTGGGAGGCTGAGGCTGGAGAACCTCAGGTTTGAGCCCAGCCTAGGCAACATAGTAAGATCATCCTATCTCAAAGTAAAAATAAGAAGTATATACATACTTCAAAAAATAAAAATACAGGCTATGTTTTGTTTTCTAAATTAATTTAGGACAGGGTGTACAGGATATAGAGGGTCTTTCTACATAGATTGGACTTACAGTGATTCTCGCGTTTTTTGCCTCCCAAGTCCTGGGATTACAGGTATGCACCATCATGCCTAGTCTCAATCACTGTCTCAGCCTGCCCCGGGGCAGGGGCCAGCACAAAACCAGGGGGATCAAAGGAAATGTTTTTTAAATATATTAGATACTAAGTATTAGATACTAAAAATACAGCAAGGAACTAATCAATCTCTGTTTTCAATAAGCTTAGAGTCCATATAAGTAAATAAGTTAAACAGTACATGTTATGGTTTGTGTCTAGCTGTCCCCCCAAAGTCTCATGTAAGTCATAGGGCAGACTTCTAGAGTTTGTGATTAACTCATGACCCACTGGAATTATGGGTATGAGTGCTGCTGGGATTATGGGTATGAGTAGTACACCCAGCCTAGGGAAGATAGCCTGAACACAACTTAAGGGAGACCTGTTCTCTGTAGCCATTGTTGCTGCTCCCTCTCCTTTTTGCTCTCTGCTCTTTGCAGCCGCCATGAAAGGTTGTTCTCTGCCATGTGCCATGCTGCCTGGGAGCCAGCTGAGTATTGACTGATACCTCCAGTGAGCTAAAGAAACCTTTCTTTCCTTCATTTTGAGTGTTGGGTATTTGTCCTAGCAACAAGAGAACAGTAACTGAGACAGTAGTCAGAAGATATGAAACTCAACAAAAAGAAAGAAAGGGCCAGGGAGATGACTCAGTAGAATAAGCGCTTCCCTGGCAAGGGCAAGTGCCTGAGTTCAATCCCCTGTTCCGCAAAAAAAAAAAAAAAAAGAAGAAGAAAAATAGAGGAGAGTCAAGAATACTGGAGATGGGGCCGGGAAGATAGCTCAATGGAATAAGTGCTTGTCTGGCAAGTGCAAGGTCCTAAGTTTGATCCCTGGTACTATCAAAAAATAAGAAAGAAAAAAGAATACTGGAGTTGAGGAAAAGGGAAGAAAAATCCTGAAGGTAATGAAGCAAACTACATAGATTGTTTACTGAGAGAAGAAAATTCCAGGGAGAAAAATATAATAAATGTGACGATCCTAACCCAAAGATCCTATGCCAGAGATATATTTAATTTATTCAAGGAATAAGACGGCCTGTATAACCAGAATACAGGCCAGCAGAAGCAGATGAAAATCAGAGAACTAAATGATGCTGCAATGTGTAAAGCCTTATTAACTTTGGTAAAAACTTCAGTTTTTATTTTTAGTAAGATAGAAGTCATAGGGGCAAATATTAAGAAGAGTAAAGACAAGCTCATGGTACTTTTAAAAACTGACTGAAAAGGAATAAGGACAAGAAAGGAAAGAGTTAAATTATCATTATTTACAGGTGACATGATAGTCTACATAGAAAACCCAAAAACTTCAACAAAAGACTTCTAGAATAAGCAAACTCAGTTTCTAGATACAAAGTGATAGCTAGATATAAAGTGAACGCTCAGAAATCAATAGCATTCCTGTACCAAAAAAAAAAAAAAAAAAACTCATAAACTCAGAAATTAGGGAAATAATATCATTCATAAGAGCATCAAGAGATCGATGACGTTGAGGAATCAATCTAACAAAGGAAATAAAAGATCTATGCATTGAAAATTACAGTACTTGAAAAATGAGATCAAAAAGAATACCAAAAAATGGAAAAATATCCCTTGCTCATAGATAAGAAGAACCAACATTGTGAAAATGGCCATACTCACAAAACTATTACACAGATTTAATGCAACCCCAATTAAAATACCATTAGGAAGCGCAAGGGCCTAAATTCAATCCCTGGTTCCGCAGGGGGGAAAAAAAATACCTACCATTAGGATACCTCACAGACCTAGAGAAAACATTCCTAAAATTCATTTGGAACCAGAAGAGACCTAGAATAGCAAAGGCAATACTGGGCAACAAAAGCAAGGCAGTGGGTATCAAAATCCATGACTTCAAATTATAATACAAAGCTACTTTGATAAAATAAACATGGTACTGGCAAAGAAACAAAAGCAAAACACCAGACCTAAGGATCAGTGGAACAGATTAGCAGAAGCAGACACAACTACAAACATATTCAGCCACCTTATGTTTCACAAAGGACCAAACATGTTCACTGGAAGAAAGATAGCCTATCTATCTATGTCTAACACCATGCACTAAAGTCAAAATGGATCAAATATCTAAATATTTTAAAAAACCTACTAAATCTATTGAAAGAGAAAGTAGGTAGAAATCTTGAAGACAAAGCAATAGGCAGAGAGTTCATGAACAAAAATCAAACTGCACAGGAAATACTTCAAAGAATCAATAACTGGGATCTCATTAAAAAGCTTTTGCACATCAAAAGAAATCACCAACAGAGTGAAAATAAACCCACAGAATGGAAGAAAATTTTAACCAACTATCCTTCACATAAGAACTTCTATCTAGAATATATAAAGAATTTTTAAGAAATCAGGCCCCCCAAATTTAAAGACCCAATCCAAAAATGGGCATGTGAGATGAATACACACTTCTCAGAGGGAGAAATACAAATGGCAAATAAATATATTTAAAAAATGTTCAACATCATTGGTCATTCAAGAAATGCAAATTAAAAGGTGGGAAGCAAAATATATAATGTATACTCAAGAGTTAGGATAGATTACAACTACTTTCTCTTAGTTCACTGAGAATAAAAGTTTGTACTAATATTGTTTAAACAAGATATCATGTCTGCATCTTGTCCTCTGAATAACTACTATGAAGACAACAATATGCAATAAATTATTGTAAATATCCTACTAACCTGTTTTGAAACTGTTTCATCATTATTTTATCTTTCTCATTAAAATGAATAAAAAATGTTTGAAAAGATCAGAAATAGACTCTACCCCATGGAAAAGAAAAAAGAAATGTAAATTAAAACAATACTGATGTTTCATCTTACCCCAGAAAGAATGGCTATCCTCAAGAAATCAACCAATAACAAGTGCTGGCGCGGCTGTGGGAAAGAAGGAACTCTTCCCCACTGTTGATGGGAGTGCAGACTGGTATAACCACTATGGAAATAAGGGTGGAGATTCCTCAAAAAAACCTAGAATTGGAAGCCCCATTCAACCCAGCCATTCAGAATTAAAACCATCATACCACAGTGATACATGTGCACCCATGTTTATAGTAGCTCCATTTGTAACAGCTAAATCTTGGAAACAACCCAAATGCCCTGCAACTAAGAAATGTAAAAAATTTGTATGAAATACTACTCAGCTATAAAAAAGGATAAACACAAGGCTTTTTATAGGTAAGTGGATGCAACTATTCATAAGCAAAATAAATAAGACTTGTATAAGCAAACATCATATTGTCTCCCTAGTGTAAGAAACTAAAACTTAAGTGAGATCCAAAATGTACAATATATATTGCAAAAGAGAAAGAAACAGCTCAAAAGGAAAGAACTGGGATGGAGGAACACACACACACACACACATACACACACACACACAGGATAGCTAGGATAATTTACTACTAATTTCTATCAGTTCATTGAAAGGAACAGTTTGTGCTTATATTGTTTCATCAGTTTTGCATGCCTGTATCTTATAAGCTGTGCAACTACTTCGAATATAACAATATGCAATATAATAACCATTGCTAATTTCCAATTACCTTGTTTTGAAGTTTTGTATCATTGTTTTTTTTTCTTTTCCCTTTAAAACAATAAAATAAAAGATGACTCCGTTTGGGCTCTTAGCATGTGCCTATAGTATCAGCTACTCAGGTGGTTGAGGCAAGATGATCTGTACTATGAAACCAGCCTCGGCAATTTAGCAAGACTCTTGTCTCAAACTAAAAGATAATAATAATAAAAAGGACCAGAGATATAGCTAAGTAGTAGAGTACTTCTGAGTTGGTTCTCACTCAGACACACACACACACACACACACACACACACACACACACAGGATGAAGCAGCAAATCAGGAATCTATTAAAGTGATGAGTGACTTAAACAAGAGTGGAATGAGTCAGGAGTACTCAGGTACCAAGTATATTGTAATTTAAAAGGACATACTAAATGTTGTGAGTAAAAAAAGAAACCAAGGATAACTGATGTTCTGAACAAGTTAAAAGAGTTGTTATAACAAAAATAGAATCATAAAATAAAGTACATGGAGGAAAAGGTTAGGGTTTTTTTTTTTCTTTCTTTTTGGCGGAACCGGGGATTGAACTCAGGCCCTTGCGCTTGCCAGGGAAGTGCTTATTCCACTGAGCCATCTCCCCGGCCCCTCATTGCCTAAAATGTTTTAGACATTCAAGTAGAAGTACCAAGTAAGCAGCTGAATAAATGAGCCTCAGATTTGAAAAAGAAATCTGGATTAGATGTATACATCAAGAAGCTGTCAGTATACAGACAGTGTAACAGTTTGGAACGTGCATGTCTACCCAAAGGTGCATGTGTTGAAAGCATAGTCCACAGGATGGCACCCCTGCGCAGAGAAGTAGCAGAATCTCCAACACAGCCTAGCAAGGGTACTGAACCTAAGGGACACATGCTGCAGTGGGCTGTTCATATCTGTGAAAGCTCTACAATGTATGCCATCACTGACCTAGTAGGAGATCTTTACAACACTGGAAGCCTACTCTTACAGAGGATTTTGAGAAACTATCCCCCTCCCTGCTCACATTTTGCTTTCTGGCCATGAGGTGATCAGTTTGTCCCACTGTGTACTCCTATCATGATGTACTTGCTACCTTGCCACAAGCATAGGTTATGGACTGGAACATCAAAAGTTGTGAGCCGAAATAAACCTTTTTTCTTTGCAAGTTGATTGTGTGAAGTATTTTGTTATCAGGTAAAGCTAAAAGTAATTAAAGATGTAAGACTGCAAGACATTAGCAAAGGAGTACAGACCAAGTCCATACAAGCACTTAGAATTGACTACTGTATTTAGCAATACAGAGGCCACAAAAATCTTTCATAAAAGCAATTTCACTGGAATAATGAGGGTGAAATTCTTACTGAAAAGGATTTAATACAGAAAAAAAATTCAACAGAAAAAATATACATAAAAGACTGTTCATTGCAGTATAATTTTTTTATTGCAGCATACTAGAAATTCACATTTGGGCATATCCTATGCCCAAATACAGGAGGCCAACTAAATTAACCATGGCACATATACACTACTGAGTTTGGGTACTATATAATCAGTAAAAAGAATAAAGACCCAACAAAGCAATATAAAATTATTATCTGTTAAGCAAAAAGGCAAAGTACAACAGTATTATAATCTAAAAATATAATGATCCATGAAGAAAAAATAAAGATATAAGTATATGCTAATTTTTAGAAGAATGAAAATAGAAGGTAAGCCACATTTAGCTTGCATATAAGAGAAATCTTTCTCATTTTAAAATCTAAATGCTAGTTATAAAAGCACAAAGGCACCTCTAAAACTTTGCCAGTGCAAGTACCAGGTCCTTTTGACAAAACAGATCTGCTCTGTGAAGCCAATGGCTAGATCTAGAACAAAACCTCAAAATAAATCAGACTGATTGAGCCTCACATATCAGTTACCAGACACAAAAATTTACTTCAGTCTCTACCACTGTTTTATTCAAAATCATCACTGTACAACCAAAACTTAAGGAAGTTCAAAAGAAGAAAATGTGACCGGAAATAATAATCATCTATTGTCTCTCAGCTCTAAATCTATTCCTTTTTTTTTCTTCTGCTCTGTAAAAACAGATCTGAGCCCTTTAATTTTTTTTTTTTTTTTTTTTTGTGAGCAGAAAGCACTGAAGAGATCTTATGGGAAGAATAAGTTTTGTTTCTAGTTTTTCCAGCACTTAACTTCCTACACCTGAGAGCTTCTCTAGCACCAAACTGCTTACTATAGCATATGTGCTTCTCCAGTACTGCATGGCTGACAGAAACACTCAGTGGTCAGTACCTTCTCCAAAAACTCACCTTGTGGTTGTTTTATAGTAGTGCACCTCTGGTGAAGCATCTCTGTATGGTTTTCCTTGATAGAATTGGTTTCTAGAAAGCTGTAGAGGATGGATTTCACTAAACTTCTGCTAGTGTGGAACTACAGCATGATTTCTCCATCATTCTCTTCCTTGAGCAATCTATCTCAGTATCTCAGTATCTCAGTATCTCAGTATCTCAGTATCTCAGTATCTCAGTATCTCAGTATCTCAGTATCTCAGTATCTCAGTATCTCA
>NW_004524609.1:2455330-2461061 GCF_000260255.1 Octodon degus | reverse complement strand
TCATTAAGCTGAACATTAATATATTTTTATATTTTATTTCATGTGAATCATACCTCAATTGAGGGGAAAAAATGAATCTATGGTTTCCATAGAGAAATGTTTGATTAAATCACTGGAGTAAGAAGGTAGAAGAATGAGCCTGGAGCATCAAGCTGTTTCAGAAAGTAAAGAAGCACTCAAAATAATAAACAGAGTATATAATCAGGAGGCAGTGAAACTGCTCTCATTGGTCAAATCATGGATAATGACAGCATCAAAATAAATTATAAAAATAGATCATGGTCCACTAAACAAAATCAACTTATTGAGTTCACAATGTTGATTAACGAAAGAAGGCTGGGAAATCTGGCTGGCGCTTCCTTCTACCAGAAGATCAATTACTCAGTGAAAAAAAACTGACTTTGCATTATTACTTTGCAATAATCTCAATAATAACAATAACCATTAATGGGTGTAAAACTGGTGAATGAAATTTTGATGGGCAACAGATTCACCTTATTTCAAAATATCACTCAACTAATTATTTGTTATATCAATATCAACCAATTAATTGTTTTTATGAAACAATCAAGAGTGTTTAGGCATAAAAATGTTGACTACACGCTCAATGATTCTAAAAAAATGCACACAGGCAAAATAATATCAATTGTCACAAAACATTAACAACTTGTGAATCTGCATGAATTTGTGGTACCATTTTCTAACTTTCTTGTATGTTTTCATTTCAAAATAAAAAATTTAAAAAAAAGAATTGGAAAGATAAAACAGGGCAGAAGATTAAAAACTCCTGGAGCTAGGGTGATAGCTCAATAGAATAAGCTCTTTGCCTGGCAAGCACAAGAGCCTGAGTTCAATCCCCAGTTCCGCCAAAAAGAGAAGAAGAAAAAAAGATTAATATCTCTTTAAGGATCTGATACAAAATAAAACAACAATTGGGTAGTAGTTGGTGGGGGAAGTGAGGTTAATAAAAAGTTTTTCTTTTTACATAATAGAGATGAAATGTTTGAATGATAAGAATTGATTCAAAATGAAAAATATAAAAAAAAATGCTGCAACAATGGTTTTGAGTAGCCAATAGCAGATACAATCACGAGCACAAATGGAAGGGCTACCTATCAAAAGAAGTCTGCATAGTTCTTGGTGACTGTCAATGTGTGACTATAAATGCCAACAAATAGGCAGGTGTAACTGTGGGTTTCTACACAAATTCATTCTTTCTTTTTGGATCCAGGGGTTGAATTCAGGCCCTTGCACTTATTCTACTGAGTCAACTAGACCCCAGGCCAATTCTTTCAACTTTTTTAGCAAAGTAAAAATAAGTGTCAGTAGCTAAGAGAGAGAGAGAGAGAGAGAGAGAGAGAGAGAGAGAGAGAGAGAGAGAGAGAGAGAAAATTAAGAAAAAGTGTGAAAAAGTTTCCACTTTCCCACCTCCTAGGCTAAGGATTTCTGACATAATTACCTGGCACAATGAGGATCCCAATCTGATATCTGTAGTCATTTAAAATGAAATCACTCAGTAATGTGCATTTTGTTTTTGTTTGTTTTTAACAATGTGTGTTTTCCACTAAATGTGGATTTATTCCACCAACCACATTCAATTTTATGAATATAGGAATGGACAAGGTAGAAAGTTGGATTTAGGGAGGAATGTAGCTTGGATTAGAAAGGACAATGAATCAAGAAAGGAATGTTGCAGCTAGAGGTACAGCTCTGCAGGGGAGGACCTATCATGTATGTGCAGCAACACAGTTGGTTCAATCCCCAGGCCTAGAAGGAAAATAAAGGAACAAATGTTGTCAAAAGTATGTTTGGGGATAACTGTTATTGGTGTAAATTAAGTAGAAAAGGGAACAGGATATGGACAGGGTAAATCAGTATGAAATGAAGGTAGAATCAACAGATTAGAGGTCCCAATGGGTTTAAAGAATTATTAAAACCAGAGTGCTAGAAGGAGAAAGAGAAAAAAAATATGGCAAAATAGTGGTCAGGTAGTGGGATGCAGGAAACTAAAATTATGGAGTTTCTTAGCTAGTCAAAATATAGGGTTTGACGTGTGAAATTATTAAGATAAAGTGGAAAACAAAATCACTGCCAAGGGGCAAAGTCAAAGGATTAAATGTTGAAAAAATGATCTGCAGAACTGAAATCTAAGAATTAAGATCAAAATTAGCACTAGTGAGACAGGAAGGGAGCCAATAAGGAGAAGGGAAAGCCTTGGCAACAGAATTTGCCTAACTTTTTGGCCCAAAGTTCCTGGGAAGTAGTCTCTAAATTTCCCGTGTGTCTATTTTAATTCGTAGTAGTACTCACAGTGGGCCTCTCAATAATCTGTGGTAATGAAATGACTCTGGATGGAGGCTGGCTACATCAGAAAGACTAGCTATGTGACTATTGGCTTGAGGCTGCAGGCCACTGGATAGCAGTCTGACAAGAATAAGGAAGGAAACTAGAGTTCAATCATTGGCCAAAAATTCAATCGAGCATGTTATACAACGAAACCCTAAACAAAAGATTTGAGAATTCAACAGAGCAACTGTAATGACAGACTGAGTATTAAAGTGGCAGAAGAATTGAGGATATGAAGGTACCATGGAAGAGACAAGTGGGTAAAACATCCCAATAAGGTCAAAGAATTAAAGTTACTGGGTACTACAAATAAGCCAGATGGGGCTGGTGAGATGGCTCAGTGGTCTAAAGCACCTACTTAGAACAAGCTTAGCAAAGCACAGGGACCGCGGTTCAATCCCCCAGCACCACATGCCATTCAGCCCCGCCCCCTGGTGGGCTGAGCTGGCCACACACACACACACACACACACACACAAATAAATAAATAAATAAATAAAATTAAAATAAGCCGGAAAAACAGAAGGAAGGTAGTAGTTCAAAAGTAAAATGTCAAAAACTGATAGCAGTGAAATCTGTAATCATTCCTAATAGTTGTAAGTCAATGACTTTCAAACCTGGCCAAATATTAAAGTCAGCTTGAAAAGTTGCCAAAAATAACATCAAACTAAATCAAAATATATAGAAGAAAGACCTAGGCATCTATGACTGTTCAAAGCTCCTCAGATAATGCCAATGTGTTGGGGGATTATCTGCATAGGATATACAATAGAAATGAAAGGCTAAGACAGAGACGAGTCACTGGAGAAAAGGATGGCAAGAGGCCACGTATTAGAAGGATCATCTGTATGGATAAAGAAGTCACAGATAACTACAACTGGGGTAGCAGGAGAGTGGCAATGAGCTCATAAGGTCTAGACACAGAAATTAAAAGCAAAGAGAATGCCTTTATTCTCAATATGAGGAACTACCACTAAATAACTCTTCAGGGGGAATGACCTAAGAGAAGAGCCATGTTTTCAGTTAGAACAAGGACATGGAAGTATTGTTTAGAGGAGATGTTAAAAAATAAAGGGAGTTTTACAGATGATTGACAGCGAGGTCCAAAGGACACAAACAGTTTCATGTCCATCAAGGGGTAAAAACTGGAGTCAGACAAGAGATATGAAAGAGAAGGTTCAGGCCCAACTAGTGAAAACAGTAACAAGAATTCTCAAAAAGCAAGTCATCATATTTTTTAAACCTACAGAAAAACCAGAGAAGAAAAAGGTTTTGAAGTTAGAAAAAGCACTCTTGTATCCAAGTACATTCTAAAAGATTTTTTAAAATTAATTTCAAATAGAAGTGTCACAAAAGGTATGGAGGTCAATCCTATAAAGTTGTTACTATAAGAAAAGAGAGAACAAAGTAACATCTCTTCAAATGACAAAAGTATGCCAGGAAGCCATGCCCACATAACAGATCAAATCGGTAACATGTTATTTCAAAAGAAGCTAAAATATCTTAAGAAAATGACATATGTATGAAAGAAAAAATTGTAAAAACTCAAGATGGCAAAATTAAGAATTAAAAATAAATGTAAATCAGTCTAGAAATTTACAAAAGCTGAGTATGGTGGTGCACACCTATAATCCCAGCTATTTGGGAGCCTGAGTTTGAGGCAAGCCTTAGCACCTAAGCAAGACCCTATCTCAAAATAAAATATAAAAAGGGATTGTGATATAACTCATCACTCCCTGAGTTCAATCCCCAGTATAGAAGAGAGGGAAGAAGGGAAAGAGGGAGAAAGGGCAGGCCAACAGGCTTAAGAATGGAGTAAAGACAGAATTTCTTAGGAAAAAAAATTTTTTTTAAATCTTAAAACTTAGAATGGGTAAAAGGATTTCAACATTACAAATACTAAAAAGGGGATAAAGACAACTGAATATGTAAAACATAGAGATGTCCCTAAACAAAATTAAAGGAAGGAATAAAAAGAATAGTGAAAACAATAATTCAAAAATAAGACTTTTGGGCCAGCTTGATAGCTCTGCGGACTAAAGCACCTGCTTAGGCAGAGCCATGCAGGCCCCGCCCCCAGGGCACACTGAAACTGTGATTAAGACTGGGAGTGGTGGCACACTTGTAATCCCAGCACTTGGGAGGCTGAAAACAGGAGGATCATTACGAGTTTGATCTACGCTGAGACCATGTAGACCCTGTCCTAAATACAGAAAAAAATAATAATAATACAAAATAATAAATTTTTAAAAAATGTTTTCAAAACTTTACTGTGGAAAAATATCACATAGAACTAAAACTATTAATTCAGAATGACCAAGGGGTCACATTCCAATAAAATTACTGAATTTTACAGGGTAAGAACAATAAAGGAAAAACTGGAGTCCCAAAGAGATACACACATCTGTACTGTCAGGAATAAGAATCCAGGAAATGAGAGATGAGCTAGCAATACAGGGTTTCTTGTAGATACAGAGGAGATAAAGTACAGGGCCAGCCAGATAGCTCAGCAGATTAAAGTGCCTGCTTAGGCAGATGCAGCGGCCGGGTTTGATTCCCAGGGGGCCTTGCAGGCCCCGCTCCCAGTGCAAGCTGAGACAGCGAGTGAAATGGCACACTGGGCGTGGTGGCACACGCCTGTAATCCCAGCTCTTTGGGAGGCTGAACACAGGAGAAACAGTACAAGTCAGATCTACATAGTGAGACCCTATAGACCCTTACTAAAATACAAAAAAAAAAAAAAAGAGAGAGAGAGAGATAGAGTGATAAGGCTGAACTTGGTCATCTCTGATCATATAAGGATCATAAGACCACACGTATAGAAAATAAAGAGCAAGTCATTTACAAAGAAAGGAGAATCAAAGTAGCATTAGACTTCTCATCTATACCACAAGATACCTAAAGACAACAGAGTAACATGTATATATTATAGGGAAAAGGATTAGGATTCATAAATATTCATTGATCAAGATAAGACATCCTCACTCAAGCAAGAAATCAGAAATTATGCCACATATGGGCCAGGGATGTAGCTCAGCAGCATAGTGCCTACCCGGCAAGTGCAAGGTCCTCAGTTCTGATTCCCATACCAGAAAAAGAAGAAAGAAATGATGCTATATATACTCAAGCAAATTATTTCAAATTTTTATCAAAACATTTTTGTCATTTAATAAACATGAAAGGGCCAGCGAGATAGCTCAGCAGACTAAGCACCTGCTTAGGCAAGTGCAGGAAACCAGATTCAATCCCCGGCACAACTTGCTGCGCTGGCCCCACCCCCAGGCATGCTGAGAAAGCCACTGAGACTGGACATGTTGGCACAAGCCTGTAATCCCAGCACTGAGGAGGCTGATAACAGGAGGATCACCATGAGTCCGAGCTGCATA
>NW_004524609.1:2452972-2453945 GCF_000260255.1 Octodon degus | reverse complement strand
AAAAAAAAAACAACATTTTTAAAGATCAAAGAATTGTGCAAATCTTGAAGTGCTGTTCATATGGAAGGCATCTCAGTGTCATTTTGTACAAATATGAACATAAATCCCCTCAACTCTCCCCAAAAGAGAAAGATAATCATAAAGTTTTTATCTTAATATTTTGTTGTATAATGTTAATATTATATCCTTGCCTTTCTAGAATAAACCTAGTTAATCATGATACATTGTCTTTTAAATACACTGTTGGATTTGTTTTGCTAGTATTTTATTTAGAATGCTTCTCAAATTGTAAGAAACAATAGACTGGGCTGGTGAGATCGCTCAATAGACTAAGTGTCTGCTTTGGCAAGAGCAGGGACCAGGGTTCAATTTCTAGTCCCTCACGCCATGCTGGCCTTACTCCCGGGGCATGCTGAGCCAGTGACTGAGTCCAGGTGTGGTGGCACACACCTGTGATCCCAGCACTGGGGAGGCTGAAAGCAGGGGGATCACTACGAAGCCAAGCTTCACAGTGAGACCCTGTACCAAGTACATAAAATGGAAAAAAAAAAAAACCCAAGCTAGTGCTTATAATAACAAAAAGAAAAATAAATCCTTAGATCAATCAGTTGAGTAATACTAGAAAAAATTATGGTATAGTGCATTACAAATATTCAACTTTATGAATGAGTTCCAAATACTGTAATGTAAAGGAGAAGAACTATCATATATTGTTAAATGAGTAATGTAAGCTACTCAGCAATATAAATAATGATCCCTATTTAACAATAATCAAAGACATACACACAGAACTCATATGGGTGTATATATATGTACAGGTTTTTTAGCAAAGAAAAAGACACTGAAAACATACTTATCAGAAAGTCAGTTAATATTGGCTATTCTAAATATAACTAAAGAAGGGAAAGACCCAAGAGGAGGAAAAATAATACTGATTTCTTTATTGAACCCTATTTGTTTTAGTAATTGAAAG
>NW_004524609.1:2440978-2451947 GCF_000260255.1 Octodon degus | reverse complement strand
TGTTATGCTTACAGAGAACAGTCTAAAAACAAATACATTAAAATCAGAATGCTTAACAGGATCTCAGTTTTAAGTTAACAGTTCTTTAAAACTCTCAGCTCTCATCGTTTTTTATTAAAAAAAAATTGAGAATAAAAATAAAATACATTGGTAGCCAAATTACTATAGGTTTTTTTAAAAATATGGGTGGGGGTGAGGAGGAGCTAGGTGAAGTATGTATCAGAGACAGAAATGGGGAGAGAGAAAAATCCAGCACTTTCCAAAACCTAGCAAAACTTATCACCTATTAAATCTAGGGACTTTCACTGAGATTATTTTATTTCATCATTATTAAAATTCTGCAAGGTAAGTTTTTAGCCCCTCAAATAACTAGTGATAGAGCAGTAATTCAAACTTGTTTTCAGGATTCGTAATTCCTAATTCATACTCTTTCTATTAATCAACTGGTCTCTAGAAATACAGCCTACAAATAAACAACAGATTGTCATTCTGTAATATAAGAATGAATAATAATTTCCTCTCTCTCTTTAAAACCCTAGAAAGAAGGGCCAGCCAGATAGTTCAGCGGATTAAAGCACCTGCTTAGGCAGATCTAGGGATGGGGTTCAATCCCCAATCCCTGGGCTTGCTGTGTTGGCTCTGCCCCCGGGCATGCTGAGATAGCCAATGAGACTGGGTGTGGTGCACCCCTGTAATCCCAGCTTTTGGGAAGCTGAAAAGAGGAAGATTACTATGAGTCCAATCTGTATCATGAGACCCTGCAGACCTTGTACCAAATACATTTTTAAAAAAGAAAGAAAGAAAAGAAAACCCTAAAAAGAAAGAGCTAAGACGCTATGATGGTGAAGCAAGATTTAGGTGCATGTAGTGAGCTGATCATTTATTTACGTGCTTTAATAAAAATTTCATGGGTCTACAAAAACTAATTCCATGCATTCATCCTAATTCACAATCCCAGGCAGCCCTGTAAGAATGTACAGAATCTGAAGAGAAATATTTTCTGGAGTACAAAAGATATCTATTAAGCTTCTAGACCCTGATAGCTTATTGCCTTATCAATTTTCTTTTTTCCGAAGGGGGTGGTGAATGAAGGCAAGAGACAGGAAAAGGAATGTTGTGGGACCGTCCTGCTTCAAGGTTGTATATGATTAGATTTCTGGACTTATGTGTAAACATAAGAATTATATAATTCTT
The DNA here is from genome assembly GCF_000260255.1 of Octodon degus. Taxonomy (NCBI): domain Eukaryota; kingdom Metazoa; phylum Chordata; class Mammalia; order Rodentia; family Octodontidae; genus Octodon; species Octodon degus. The sequence continues at coordinate 2,450,753 of NW_004524609.1, read as the reverse complement.
CATGCTTTTTTTAAAAAATATTTTCTAATTTCTAAATGTTTTTTCATCATATTCTATAGGGCCTTAAAGTTCAACATATCAATACCCGATGAAAAATAATCTGTTCCATGTTATGCCTAAAATGTTTGATATTCAGACAGATAGTGAGGTTAAGCTTAACAGCCCAAGTTGTATGGCAATAACAATAAACTTCTCTTCTGGATAGTTAACAACCTAAGTTTGCAGACCAAAATTAGAGAAAAAGGAGGGCCACAAGGAAAGCCAACATTTTGGCCCTAGTCTTCCAAGGTCAATTACGACTCAGGACATATGAGAACTTGTACTGTAATATCATGTAACTCGGTAGTGTCCCAAATTTTCTGATCAAGGAGATTATGGGGCCAAAGAGGAAAGTGATCGATGATGGAGAGTGTGCCTAAGGAGAGTCACATGGAGAGAAAACATTCTCTCAGTCTTTCACAGAGAGCACATTGGCCAAGCAATGGCCGTGACTCATCCACATGGCTGACACTGACAAAGGTTCTACAATCTGAGGTACAGGATCTCAGGATAAATCCTGAGGGGATTTGACTGATCTTATCAGATCCAAAAGCTACAATTCTTGTTACATAGGTTTTGCTTTATCTTGGTCTTAACCATCCAGCAGGAAAATATAAAAATGAAGTACAAGAAATAAAGCCATGTTGTTATGTTGAGCTGTAGGGGACTCAGGTCAACAACTTCTGACACTGCCAGTCAAGTGGAAGACCCAGTACTATTATGGACTACTGGACTATTTTGGAATATTTTGCTGAGTTCACATACCTATAATATTTAAATGATGGACCTAAACAAGAAAAAGGATATAGATGAATGACCATTTTGTATCTGTGTATTCAAAATGGTTAGGATAGATATATCGCTACATTCTCTTAATTCAAGGAATAGAGAGATTTGTTCTAATTGTGTTTGTGAATAGGATATCATGCCTGCATCCTGTACAACAAATAACCACTAGGAAGGCAGTATACAATGTGTTAATTATTGGAACTGTCCTACCAATTTGATTTGGAACTGTCTCATTACCATTTATTTCTCAATAAAATTACGGAAAAAAATAAAATAATATAAAATAAAATTTGTTCCCACGACCAAAAAAAATTACTTTAAGGGGATAGGGAGATAGCTCAGCAGCATAAGTGCCTGCCGGGCAAACACAAGGTCCTAAGTTTGATCCCTGGATCAAAAAAAAAAAGCCCAAAAACTAGCTTTTATCCAAGTAAATATGAAATTTCCACCTTCAACTGACAGACAACAGTAGTAAAAGTAACAATTTATATACAGTAGGTGAGCAATAAATATCTAAGAGAATAGATAATAATACATTCCATAAAAATCTTCCAATTTTTTCAACATAACTAAACCCAACTCAACCTATGTTGTAAGGTGTCTACCTAACAAACTAGTATATAAAAATCAAAGTTTTTTTTTAATTTTACAAAATCTTTTTACACAAAATTTTTATGTAAAAGGCTAATATTTGAGCAAAGAAAAATGTTCTCTTCCATGCTGTGCTCTAAATCCCTCCCAACTCAGTCTACTTATTCAAAAAGAGGAACAGAATATAAAACACACTTTTTCAGAAACTTCTTCAGAGTTAGAAACAGTAAGAGCGTTATAAGGAGGTACAATAAGGGCCTGTCAGATAAATCAGTACTAAGGCAAAGCAGCCAATCTTTTCTCAGTAAACAGAAGCACTTACTTCTGGCAAAAGCCTTCAACAGTCAAGATATGTCTTTAACTCACAACACTCAATGAACACTCAAGGGACACAGACTATGCAATAGACCAAAAACTGGCAAAGTTTTTTCTACTAAGAGTATATAGTAAATATTTAGGTTTAGCAAGCCATGTGGTTTCTATAGCAACCACTCAAGTCTGCTGTTGTACCCAAAAACAGTTATAACCAATATATAAACAAATTAGCATGGCCAGGTTCCAATAAAGCTATCTTTACGGACACTGAAATCTGAATTTGCTGTAATTTTCACCTGTTACAGACTATTCATCTTATTTTGATATTTTTCAACAATTTTTAAAGTGAAGGGGCCAGGGATATAGCTCAGCAGCCTAAGCGCCTACCTGGCAAGCACAAGATCCCAAGTTTTATTCTCAGTACCGCAAAAAACAAAAAACAAAACAAAATTAAATGTAAAACTATTCTTAGATTACAGGCCATAAGATAATAGATAATGGGCTGGATTTAGCCCATAGGCTTTAATTTCCCAACTCCTATAATACGCACTCACACCTCAGTACTTTTCTTTAATACCTTAGTATTTGACCACTTCAAAATGAGCCAGTGGCTGGGGAGATAGCTCAGTAGAATAAGCGCTTGCCTGGTAAGCACAAGGGCCTCAAAAAAAAAAGAGCCAAATTGGGTACTCAATGTATCCTGATGTTAAAAACTTGTCCTAGTTCTTGTTGTTTATTCGATACCCAAGGCACAAGCTAGAACTTGTTAGTATTGATGGCCTGATGACTCACTACCCTTTCCAATCAAAACCCTTTGTAGATACTCAAATGCTCAAAGCACCTCCCAGGATCAATTAATGACCAATATCATTGTACAAAGTTCATAAAATGAGCCCTCTGGTCTTCCTCCTGTCACTCTAGGAAACATAAAAAAGAAAAAATTTGATTTATCTTTACAGTCAGTATCAATTGCAGTCCAGGAGCTATGCTCAGTATTTTAAAACTGTATATATATATAAGATGTATACAGAGATATTTGTATATGTATATTTCTATAAGTCTATGTCCTGAGGCCCAAACTTTGCTCCAAGCAAACACTAAGAGATGTAGCTTCAAAAGCATAACTTAAGGCAGACACCACTATCTTTCCTCTTAGTTGTTTGTTGCCAACCATGGTCAACCCCACCATGTTCTTTCACAGTGAGCCCTTGGGCCTCATCTCTTTTGAGCTGTATGCAGACAAAGTTTCAAAGACAGCAGAAAATGTTTGTGCTCAGAGCACTGGAGAAAAAGGATTTGGTTATAGGGGTTCCCGCTTTCACAGAATTATTCCAGGACTTATGTGCCAGGGTGGTGACTTCATGTGCCACAATGGCACTGGCAGCAAGTCCATCTAAGGGGAGAAATTCGATGACAAGAACTTTATCCTGAAGCACACAGGCCCAGGCATCTTGTCCATGACAAATGCTGGGCCAAACACAAACTGGTCCCAGGTTTTCATCTGCACTGCCAAGACCAAGTGGCTGGATGGCAAGCACGTGGTCTTCGGGAAAGTGGAAGAGGGCACAACACGGTGGAGACCATGGAGCACTTCAGGGCCAGGAATGGCAAGACCAGCAAGAAGATGACCATCACTGACTGTGGACAGCTCTAACGTGTGTGACTTATGTGTATTGCCACCACCAGACCAGACCATTTCTCTAGCTCTGGAAAGCACCCTACACCCTACCTGCTCAAAAAGCCCCATCATCTCTGCTCTTATCGCAATTCTTTGGGTTCCATGTTTTCCTTGCTCCCCTCCAAATGTACCTGGATTGCAGGGTTAAGTTTATGGTTATGAATAAAGATAAATAATGTTAAAAAAGCATAACTTTAAAAAAAAGTATAACTGAAATAACTCTCAACAATCCTCACTCAGTAAGTAGATAACTAGACTGATGCTATAAAAGATGAAAAAAATAAGTTCACAGACTAGTACTAAGACAGCCATATAATTAGTTAAAATATTTTATGACAAAGGCAGACATGATAGGACATACCTATAATTCCAGTACTATGGGAAGTTGAAGCAGGTATCACCAAGGGCAGTTTAGTGACTTAGTGAGAACCAGACCTGTCTCAAAAAAGGGGGATTTGGGGGAGAAGGGAATATAGCTCAACTTAAAGGGTCCAGGTTCAATCCCCCAGAATTATAAAGTATAAAAAATAAGAGAACAAAACAAAACAACAAATGTTATTAACTACTATATATAACTGTTTACCAGGTACAAAGGAAGATTAAAGAACAGCACACACAAGCCAACCTGGGACATTAAGCAAAATCTTCGCTCAAACGATACTGTTTGGGCCAACACAGGACAGTTGAAGAAGAGTTTACCCAAAAAACAACCAACCAAGAAAAAAAAAAAAAAAAGCAAGAGCAGTCCATGAAAAGAAAGTATCACAGAGTATGAATATATAAGAGAATATTAAATATTAAATAAATCAAGTAATTTGGCATTACTGAGGTGGGCTGGACAGTTAGCTCTGCAGATTAAAGAGCCTGCTCAGGCAGATGCAAGGATTGGCCATCCTTGGTGTGCTGTGCTGGTCCCGCCCCCAGGGCACACTGAGCCAGTGATTGAGACTAATCCAAGCATTTGGGAGGTTGAAAACAGGAGGATCACTATGAGTCGGATATGTGTAGTGAGACCCTGTAGACCCTGTACTACATAAATTTAAAAAAAAAAAAAAATTACTGAGGAATAGCTTTGGAGAAGAAAATGGCAGAGTTGATGAATCCAAACAAGAGGCAGGGAAAAGATCTTAAAGAACTTCATATGGTTTGCTATAGGAGTTTCCATTTTATCAATTCAAGAGCCACTGAAGGGCCGGCCAAATAGCTCAGTTTAAGCAGATGGAGGGGCTGGGGGCTCGATCCCAAGCATATCTGCTGGCCCCACCCCCGGAACAAGCTGAGACCACGATTGAGACTGGGCATGGTGGTGTGTGCCTGTAATCCTAGCACTTGGGAGGCTGTAAACAGGAGGATTCCTACAAGTCTGATCTATGTAATGAGACCCTATAGACCCGAGAGACCCTGTACTAAATTAAAAAAAAAAAAAAAAAAACATGATCGACTGATCATTCAGAAAGATCACACTGGCCACAATGTAGAGGTACCTATAAAAGGAACATAAATTTAGCAAATAATAAATAGGTCTATTAGACAACAATTTTTTAAAAAGACATACAAAAAAGATCAGTGACTCTAATGCAAATGATCAGTTTACAAGAATGACACCAGACTATCTCAAGTTCTGATAAAAAGTAAACCATGTGAAAGGTGATATGTATTACATGCACTGAATAAAAGCAGAAATTGACTTTAGGGGAAGAAAAGGCATGATTAAGACTAATACCAACTTAATTCTTTTGCTTTTTAAACTTAAGTCTCAAGTTTGCCTTCAAGTACTGAAGAGTAAACAGAAGCTGAACAAGGTAAGTTTTAAATATGTGGCCCATTAAAAAAAAATCAATTTACTTGACACTTCTCCACAAACACAGCTTTTACATGGTTTATAAACATTTTTTTAATAAACTGGCCTGGGTTAGAGATATACCTACCATGAATGAGGACCTAGTTTCAATCCTCAGCACAATAAAAAAAAGCAGTAACAAAATAAACTTAACAGATTTGTTTCTAGAAATAATTGTTATTATAATTACTTAATTTAAGCTTTCTAGAATTGGAAACGTCCCCACTAGAAATTTTTTCACTGCATTTTCAACTTGCTTTAACCTTCTAAAACTCAGACCCAAATTTTCTGGCTTCCATGTAATATTAACTCGAATCTTACATCTTCAAGAAGGAAAGAAAAGAGGTCACTGAGTGGGAAAACATAGCCTAAAGTCTTAAAACTTTCATTTCCACGTTTCTCTCCATGACTTTTTCAATACATCACTAGAGATACATACTCTATACACACCTCATTCATCTTTTTTCTCACATCTAAAATAAATTATAAGAGATGCTACTAAAATAAACCATTATAGTTTTCATGGTGTTATAACAAAGTATATGCTATTTATTTATACAGTATTTATATAATGTCTTCCCTGCAAATAACATCATTTGATGACTATATGCATATTAAGTAATTATGAAAATGGCATCAGCTCCTTTAGAGAGAAAAAAACATTCAAATAATTAAACTAGCTTCCAGTATTTGTTACCTTCATCAGACGAGTACTAGAAAAGTAAAGAGCCATTCACAACAGCTCATTCCAACTCCCTGAATTAAAATCTGGGTACTGTCATTGAAAATATCCCAACTAACATTGAGTGATTCTACATAAAGTCAACCCATGTAATTAAACTACCACGCCTAATCAGTATATCTCACATTCAATTTTAATTCTATTGTAACAGAAATATGACAGAATTTTGATACATTCTTTTATGCACACTTGTTTTACCATATATTCAATAAGCATCAACTAACCCAATATTGCCTTTTTGGAACTATCAGACTAATACACTGTTTTCTAGGGTCTACTTCTCTTTCTACTCAAAATAAAGAGTACATTCATTCAGAAAATACTGAAAGAACAAAGTAAATTATGTAGGGGGGACACAAGGAACTAAGACAGGTCAGTCAGGAACAATGATAGAAGAGGGAGATAAGGTACTAATGTTTAATGATGTTGGTAAATATTTATGAAAAGGATGCAAACAAATTAGATTTTATAAGTGAAGTATTCTAAATGAACTACTAACAAATACAAATGTATGAAAGATTTGACTTTACATTTATCAAGAATACTACATTATTTTAAAATATCTTAATTTTTAGCCATTATCAGATTACACTACACTATAATATCAACAAATGAAGTGTTTGAGCACATAACATTTGAATTGCAGAATAATCAGAAAAAGTTTCTGTTGAAAAGAATGGCAAAAATAGTTTGGCTAAGAAAAAAAAATAACTATCACAATTGTGTTGGATAATGTTCCACTTCTTAAAATAGATAAAAATATAAGTGTTGGTTGCACTCCAATTATTTTTACTACCCATTTTCATAAATAGCATCCCAAATGTAGTCAACAACTATACAGCAATGTTTCATTATTAAGAAAAATTTGAGCAAACATTTGTGGAGAAGTTAAATATACACAAGAATCCAATCCATTTTTTGCTATTTTCTAAAATAAAATAGCATAAAAACAGAAGTAGGAAAAATAGTAATTTCCCCTTAATTTTCTAAAGAAAATTAACAATAAAAGTTTATTGGTGCTTTTAAAGAAAAAAAGCATGGATACATATATATAATGTATGTACATGCATACATTAGATGTATATTATGTATAAACAAACACAAAATACTTGAAAGTAACTTTCCATCCCTAAAGCCCCCTCCCAAAGTCAAACATCACTACCAATACTTCCTTGACCATATAAAAGGTACGGATACTCCTCTACCTGTAATCCTAGAAATAAATTTAAAATAGCTTTCTAAAAAGACAAGTTCATACTGTAAGTGACCATATTTTGGAATCTAGGTGGGCTTAAAATCCATGTGAGTTCTGCCACGTTTATTCACATCTATAGTGTTTGCTTTATGATGGGCAATTACACCTTGTCAATACTTATTGTGAAGAATATCATAGAGTCTGGAGTTAGAGTTCTAACTTAAAACTTAGCTTTTCTGGGTTTTTTTGATATATAATCTTTGGCAAGTTATTTAACCTCTACTTCATGTTTTTCATCTTTTAAAACAGGAATAACAATAGCTCCTCACAGATGCTGAAACTGATCAAAACACTGTACAAGAGGACCGTCACAGAGTAAGTGCTATACAAATGTGCACTATTACTACTAGTACTATCTTCCTGAACATATTGAAAACATTAATAATTTTGGTCATTGATTAAAAGCAGATAATATTAAAAACAGACATCAAATATGAGAACTGATTAGCAGTAAATTTAAAGCTCTGCAACTCTAAAGAGGATAGATGATTAATAAATCTACATAACCACTCTTACTGATAAAGAACAATCCAAGAAAACTGGTTCCCAAAAGTGCTATTATCAATTTCTTCCCTTACACAAGGGGGCAGTGATAACAAGAAAAAAAAAAAAAAAAGGGCTCGGCAACACCTCTTCCTACAGACAGTAGGGGGTGGCAGTACATATGGCTTATAGTCAGAACAAAACAGGAAGACCCAACAGAACTGCTCTTTATTCTCCTCTGGTCTTCTCTCTTCTTTTAACCCAAGAGAGCCCCAAGGTAAGGGTCATATCTACAGAAAACATTAAAAGCCAAAATTAATCAAGGAAAATGCAATTTTATCTTTGAAGCAAATGCTCCCTCAATGGCTGAGTCCGGAACCAGGCAGAAGCCACTCAGAGATCATTTCTCAAAATACTATACTAAGAACAAATCCAGGCAAGAAATTCAATTTCTCTGTAAGAATTATACTACAAACAACTGAAATCTCATCAACAATTACATATATCCTAACGAACACATCCATGGATTTCTGCTTTTGTCTTACAAAAGCATTGTGTATACATGTTATACTAAGTAGCACATTGAACTGTCTTTTGTTACTTCTCAGATGTCAGCTATGTTCTGACAATTCTCTCTCTCTCTCTCTCTCTCTCTCTCTCTCTCTCTCTCTTTCTCTCTCTCTCTCTGGATGAGAAAAGATGGGAGGGGGTGAAAGAAAGGGCAACAGACGTTTGATGTTTTATTTTTATCTACACATTCCTAAGATGATTTACCTGGGAAATACTGGAGCAGCACTCCACAGACATTATCCATGTTGTTGCTTTTTAAATCTAAATTACCGTATTCTATTTTTCTCTTTCATTTCACCATTCCAACACCCAGAACACAACAATATTGCACTACTGCCATTCTCTGTAATTAACCATTGCAGTAGCTTTTGGCTCCAACCCTCAAAATGCCTGAAAATTTATCCCTTTTGTTCACCATATTGTTTTGCTCTCCTCATTCTAGTTATTTCACCTATGAAAAAATCAAGGAAGAGGCATAAATGAAAAATATTTCCCTCTGCCTAATGATCTTGAACTCACAATTATGGCTAACATGTTCGGTTTGTTTGGGGGTTTTGTTTGTTTGCTTTCCTGGAGAAAAGCTGAGAAGAGGGTGTAAGACACCCACAAGAGCAAATATTTCTAATGTTAATGACTATTGTTTACGTTTCATGAAAACCATTTTAAACATTCCATACCTGGAACAGAAGACAGAATACAATCGTGTGAGGGCTTTGCACGCTTATGACAAAACCTGGAATTATTTTAGCCCCATTTCCTCCCATCTCACAACCAGACCAAACTGCTTTCTGCTTTCACGTGGGTACTTTCCCTACATCAAAAAATAGCTTATCATAGCTGCTCTCGATTTCCCGTGGTTAAATACCTAGCAATGAGCCCTATGAATCTTTTATTACACTGCGCCTCCCACCCCAGAGGAATTCTTAATATCCCCAACAACACTCCTGCCGCGTCTCCACGGCACACAGGCCACCCCCTGACGTGCCTTACCTGGCACATTTCACAACTACTTTCATGCTGCATTCTGGGGCGCATTCTGCAAGTCGCCTTGCACCACATTCTCTGCCACGTTCAGCAATCTGCCTCGCGCGGCATCCCGGTCCCCCTTCTCGCGACTCTAGGTACCAAATTCCATGACACGCTCGGTGACAGCAAATGGCTGACCCCCTACCCATCTGCAGCCGCCCTAAGTGCCACATTCAGAGGCAGCGCCCCCGCCGCGGGCACCCGACCGCTCCGCGGCCCCTCTCGCCGTCTCCGGGGTCGCCTCCGCCCCTCGCCCCCAGCTGAAGCTTCGGGGGGGGGAACGCCCCTGTCACCGAGGCGACCTCTGCCCGCCCCGCGCCCCGACCCTTACCTGCACTCGGAGGGGCTCGCCGCACCTCGCGGCCAGGCTCCGGCCCCCGGGCTCCCCGTGAGCTCCGCGCCGCCCGCCGGCGCCGCCCGCAGTCCCGGAGCACCTCGCTGCCCCCG
>NW_004524609.1:2430568-2440528 GCF_000260255.1 Octodon degus | reverse complement strand
GGAGCGCGAGCGCGTGCGCGGGGGGGGGAGCGCGCGTGCGCGTGGGCGCGTGCCCCCCGCCCCGGCCCCTCCGGTGTTGGGTGGGGAGCGTCTGGAGGAGGGCGCGAGGGCGAGACCCTTTTCGTGGGGAGATGGGGCCTGGCGCTGCAGGATGTCGGGACATTTCCCGTCTCCTGGGGGCTGTGGCCGGTGGGCTCGACAACTTGCGCGGGGAGCGGGGGCGGAAAGCTCGAGGGCCGGCCGGGCCCAGAGCAGGCCCCGCCCCGGTGACGTCACTCTCGAGGTGGCCTCCGTCACGTGCGCCCACTTCAGGGCCTGCCCCGCTTTGATGGCCGCGACGTTCCTCTGGACTTCGCCCACCTCGGTTGCCCCAGGCACGTGTCGCTCCTAGACTCGCGGATGCCAACCAATGTCACCGTCCCTCCGGTTCTCCCTTGGAACGTGCAGACTGCTTCGGCGTGCCAGCTGGCCTTAGCGGGGATCAGGATCGGGGAGCAGGCGGGGAAAACCCAGAAAAACTGCCGCGGGTGGTGGGGGGCAGCAGTACGGCGAGGGGAGGAAAAACTCGCGTAGAAGAGCTGCCTAGACTTCACCAGCATTGCTGTCCAGCCTGAGGTGAAGGCACGTTTCTGCCACTGCCGCGTTGGATGAGAAGTCGTGTACCTATGGAAGCAGCCACTGAGGCACCGGAAGCCAACACGCTGAAGACACCACCGCCTTCTTATTCCCCGCCACCTTCCACCCAGATCTTCTCTAGTCTTCCTTTCCTTCAAAACCTGAAACAGCCCATCAACTTTGCAAGATACTTACAAATTTCTTCCCAGTGCCACAAGGCATTACGAAGCAATCAGTATTGCTTGCACACGCTCCCTGGCGAGTTTTCCTTCTCATCAGCTGAGATGACCTTTGATGGCCATCCGCTTCCTAATGAGATGCCATGATTGGAAATAGATGCACAAATTACATAAATCAAGAAAGCTGTCTGGGTCTGTGGAGCTTCTAACGAAGCGAGGTTGACTGGTTGCTTTGATAATAACCCATCTGAATCAAACCCTTCCTGTAGTAGCTCTTCATTTAGGAGTGTCTTTGATTTTTAAAAAATTAGTATTAATACAAGAAATTGGTTATGAAGCCATGCTCATGTAGTTTCTACCTACAGTGCGTGATTAAAGCCTAAACTAGAACAGCTTTGACTACAACTGGCATGGCAAAATGAAAGAATAACATGGAACTTTTTGGTGACAATTTCAGAAAGTTAGGCTAACTAAAACTTATCTACCAATGATGATAGAGGCAGCGTAGTGATTACTTAATGGGTGATTGAGTGAAAGTGGCCTGGAGGGGACCTTCTGCGTTACCTGAATTGTTGGGTATCTTGACCTAGTAATGGGAATAAGATGTATATATTTCAAGCACTCACCTGGCAAATGCAAAGTCCTGGGTTCGATTCCTGCTAGCCCCCTATAAACATTTCACATATTTATTTTTAAAAATCTGTGCACTTTATACCATTTTTAACATGGAAAAAAATTCATTTTAACATACAGTTTTACACACAAAGAAGCATTACCATGCAATTTGAAAACTTGGATTCCATCAATGTCATGTAGCAGAGTTAGCCTGCGCAAAGTCTCTGAACCTTCTTCTCATCTATACAGTGTGGAAAATACCTCACAGGCTGGGTGTGAAGATTAAAATAACTTTTGGCAAACATTTAGCACAGAGCATGGTATAAAATAAAGCGCTTGGGAAACAGTAGCTACTATTATGTTATTCTTACACTGGAATTTACCCTCTTGAAGTCTCCTTTGGACTTTTTAACATTTATTTTTTAAGATTACTTTATATCTAAACCATTCCTTTTGAGTTTCACTAAGGCTAATAACATTCTTTCCCTGGAGAAATAACAAAAGGCAGTCAGGGGTGTAATATGTTGCTTTTCAAACTAGTTCAGGTGGCAGCACCTAGAAATTATGGTGTTTATTGTGGAGCGCCATGAAATATTGATAGATTTAATTCTGCCATACAGACTTGACACAGTTTTACTAGCATTAAATCTGGCTGCATTATGCTTATGCAAATCTCAAAATATTCTTGAAAAATGTTATTCTAAAGAAATAATATATCTGTGTTTTTCTTTTTAAATTTGTTTGCAACTTTTTCACAAGGTAGGACGCACTAAAAGTTTAATAATAATTTACAAAATGAAAACCTTTAAACCCATTTTCCTGGAAATTAGAAAAATACTGTAATCATCCAATTCTAGCAGCAGAACCCTTTATTGGATTTTCCCAGAGTATGCACTGATAGCTGTGGCCAACACAGCTGTCACCCACTCAGATAGAGTAACTGAATCACTGTCCCCTATGTACTTCCAAAGACCATTCCCCAGGATTTTTGGGTTTTGTCTCTGTTTTGACTGAACTTTTCCAAATCCCGTTTTCACACTGGGCAGTGCCAGTACCCACTAGAAGAGGCAGTTTCTCTGCTTTCAACCTCTGGGTGCTTCTACTCAGCCGTCCTTTCCTGTAGTTCTACTCCCAAACCTTGCAGTCTGCCGCCTCATTCTAGTTGCATGAAGGAAACAGTATGGCCCTGACTGGAGTGAGGCTGTGGTCCAGGAGGGACCGAGAGCAACACTGTAGCCAAGAGCCAATCTGTCCTCAACAGCTCTCCCTGATTTCTTTTTCTATCGCTAAAACCTGAAATTATGAGAAAGCTAACTGTTTTGTCTTCTAAAAAAAAAACTATTATAGTCAAGATACTATTTTAATCTGTATTTAAACCTGGAAATATAATGTAAGAAGAAACTGCAAATAAATGTCCATAAGGTGGGCAACTTACCTTGAACTTCTCTACTTTTCCATGCCGTCTATATCATTTCAAATACCTTTCCTTGGGCCAGGGACATAGCTCAGTGGCACAAATTCCTGCCTGGTAAGCACCAGGTCCTGAGTTCAATTCCCAGTATAAAGGAAAAAAAAACCCACTCAAATGCCCTTTCTTGATCTGTCAACTCTGAACAGTTACACAGTTCTGCACGTCTTCCCCTCACACCTCTTAAGTAAATCATCAGGCCCACCTTTTCTACTCTTTTCCTTCAACCTTTTCTCTTGAATAAAAAATAAAAAATCTGCTTGAGCATAGACTAGCTGAAAATAACTTGCTGTCTTACGTGTACTAGTACCTTTAAGATTCATGGCTTTCTATCAGATAAATATTATCTTACATTTTTATAAGGGCAGCATTCTGAAAGACTAAGTGACCAGACCAAGTCACACTGAATAATGAGTAGAGCCACTCTGAACCCAGTTATAAGCTTTATCCTTTATCTAAGGAGGTGCCGTATGATTTTTTCCTCACTAATTTCCATAACTTCATTTCTTTTTGATCAGCAGTTGATGACTTCTAACGCAATATCTTCAGCACTAACCCCCACCTCAGCCTTTTGATGAATATTTAATAATTTCTAGACTTACACTTAAACACATTTCCACATAGAGGAGCTACTAGTTAAAAGAAGTGTTATTAAATCTTGTCTTTATAAAGTGAAAAATTTATGTATAACGTGAAGAATAAAACTACTACGTATTTTCAGTAGACATTTATAGATACCTGACAAGCGTTCGCACCCACAGTGTAAGTATAGCTCTGAGAAGTGCCAGAGACCATATTTAATTGGTTTCGGGAAGTCTTGCTTTCTAGCCTTTTGTAATCTATTTTGAAAACAAAATGCTTAAAATATTTAAATATTAATAAAGCAGATGATAGAAGTAAATGGCAATATGAGTAAGACAGTAAGTTGTGTAATATTTCATAAGAAGGGGGAGATGGGCTGCTGTGGGACTGCTTCTTGAGGAATATAGAGGAAGAAAAATATGGAGACAGCAAGAAGGAAGAGGAGGCTCCTGAAACTGAATAGAAGCTAAAAGAAAACAATAGGATAACAACCTCATTGGTTAAAGAAGGGGCCCTTTGGAGATGGGTTACTTTCTTAGTACAGACAAGCGTTGGTGTGAGCTACTAGTAGCCACGCTACTAAAGAAGAGACCACTGAGCAACACGTGTGGCAGAATCAGAGTCTGCTAGTAAGGAGAAAGTTCAGCTGGTGAGAGTGGAAAGGTGACAAAGGGCCAGACTGCAGGTCTTTTCTCCCCAGGAAAGGATGTACCCATGCTGCCTTTGTGCATAGGAATGACAGGACAGCAGTGCTTAAAGCATTCATCTATTAGGGTGAATTTGATCAGGGAGAGGTAGCGATGATGACCTGTCTAAGGAAAAAGAGCTCTTTTTTAAGTTTTTGTTTTTATTAGCACCTGTTTGCAGGACACAATGACTATACTCCTTGTAGGGGGCTGGTACTTGTGCGTACTCATCTTAATACTTTTTTTAGCCCCTCCTCCTCCCTCCATCTCTTATTTGCCTTCCTATTTGAAAAAACTCTATTTCCCTACTTCCAATTACCTACTTTTATTTTGTAATAATAAATGTTTTTTATTTATATTTTTGGAAATATAAACAAAGAGAAACCATGCAATATTTAAGCTCATTTGGCAGATTTATTTCACTTGATATTGTGGCCCCAAAGTGCATCCATTTTCCTGCACATGGAAAGTGCTTCTTAATGAGTCAAAGAGCTGAAGCTTGAGCTGGTTGTAATGGCATACATCCGTAACCCCAGCCCTTGGAAGGCCGAGGGAGGAGGACCTCAGGTTCAAACCCATCCTGTGCTACCCAGCAAGACCATGTCTCCAAAAGAGACGGAGGGCTAGGGAAGGGGAGACAATTGCCAGTAGTCAAGGATTGTGACAGGAGGCTAGAAGAAGGGAATGATCTCAACAGCCACTGCAGGGGGAGGAAATTAGCAAAAGTTTCTGCCAATTGAATGCAGAAGTTAAAAAACTGTGAGGACTCATGCTTACAAGATGGCAAGTCTAGCTGTCCAGAAGACGTGGGAACCAAGGGCAGAAGCTGGGGAGTCTACACAGCTGCTTTAGAGAAGAACAAGAGGCAGGATGGCGAGGTAGCTCAGTGGACTAAAGCACTGACTTAGGCAAGCACAGGCAAGCGCAGGGACTGTACAGTTCAATCCTCAGCACCACATGCTGCACCAGCCCCACCCCTGGTTGTGCTGAGCCAGTCACTGAGTCCAGGTGTGGTGGTACATGCCTGTAATCCCAGCGCTGAGGATCACCATGAGTCCAAGCAAGAAAAGAGCAAGAGGCAGTTTTGGCATTGTTTGTAATAGTTCTTTATTTCTTCCTCCTCTTCCTCCTCTTCTTCCTCCTCCTCCTCCTCCTCCTCTTCTTCTTCTTCTTCTTCTTCTTTGTATTTTAGGGAAGGGTCTACAGGGTGTTCAGGGTCTCACTACTACATCGGACTTGAAATGATCTGCCAGTTTACAGCCTCCCAAGAGCTGGGATTACAGGCGCACCACCATGCCCAGTCTCCTTTATCACTTCTGAGTTACAATTTCCTTCTTTAAGAATCTTATGCAACAAATGGATTCCTTCAGATATATCTATATAAAGATATAGATATAGATATAGATGTAGGTATAGATATAGATATATAGATATATATTCATACTTCATACTCTATAACTTCATCCTCTATAGCTAGAGGAACTGAGTACTAGAAACTTTTTTAATGCAAAACTTTTGCACTAAGTCCCTTTTTGAATTATTTATTCTGAGACAGACTTCCTCACCAGACTAGGCTTGATGTTACGATCCTCCTGCCTCAGCCTCTCAGAGTGCCTATACTGCAGGCACTCTGTGCCCAGCTCCCAGAGAGCTCTTAAATAAGTTTAAGTCTACTATTACCACAGTAAACAAAATAATCGGGGAAACTACCCCAAACTACCCCAATCAGGGCACATTCTGGATTTTTTTCTTCTTCATATGCAAAAGAACGAACAAGTCATCTCTCCCTAGTACCCAAACTTGGGAATGGTATTGAGCAGACGGATTTCCTAAAACACAGTCCTGAGAAAAAGAATACTTGAATGCAGACTGTGGGATACAGGATAAAAAAACAAAACCAGAGGTGAGAAATGAGAGATAGAGATATTATGTCCTAATGGCAGTTGAGTACACATATCTGTAACATTCCTATCCCAGGCTTCCAGGAAATATCCTGGTCCTTTACTGAAATTTCTTGTGGCTCAATTTGTGTCAACCATTTCTTTTACTAGAAGAGTCCCAATTAAGACAAGTTTAAAGATAGTCACATAAACCCATCTATAGATTCCAGGTAAGAATTCTTCATTTAAGAAGGTAGAAAGCAAAATAAATAAATAAATAAATAAATAAATAAATAAGATGACGGAAAAGTTACACAAGTAGAAATAACCAATACACAGAGTTCAGGTGTGCAGAAAAGGGGGGTGAAAGCTCAGAAAAGAGAATTAGCAATGAGTTAAGCACAAGGACCTTGGCCCTGAGCCAACTGCCCTCAAATCCCTACCCAACAAAATATGTAACTTCAAACTAGTTATTCTACATTTCTAGATCTCAGGATACTGATCTGTGAATCCAGCAGTTTAAGCTGTACTCATTAACTTTAAGTCTATTTTTACCACAGTAAAAAATAGTCGGGGAAAAACCCTCTACCTAATTTTTTGGGTTGATGTGAGGATTACGTCAGTCCACATACAAGTATCTAACTCCTAGCCACATCCTTAGACCATTATCATTCAGTGTAACAAGCCTATGCCTAGGCTTTTGCATATGTATATCATCCAATCTAATTTTCATTAAAACTTGGTAAGATTGGAATTACTTTTCTCACTTTATTAGGTGAAAACACTAAGGTACAAAATAATTTGTTCCAGGTTCCATAGTAAAAGATGAAGTCTAAATTTAAACATAGATTGAAAGTAATTGGATAGAAAATAGAGATGATTTTCACTACAGATAATAGAGTATGCTACCTACCCTAAGAATGAATGCATCAAAATAAGGGTGGTTGGATGTCCCTAAAATATCCAAAATCGAAGTCAGAGAGTAAACTATTAGCAGAGTGACTCCTTTGCTGCTAGAAGAGGGGGCGTGGCCTAGCCCAGCGATACAGCTTTTAATGATGCAAAGAGCCCACCTGCTATAGGTTCACCGGCTGCTCTGGACTTGGGACTCAGTGCTCTGGCGGGCACTGTCCTGTGACAGAGCTGAACACACCTTGCTAAGGTAGTATTATGTCTGTGGTAGTCTAATTTCTGTTTTTAATCACACACTGCCACAGATTAGATAATTTATAATGAAAAGAGGTTCACAAGGGGCTACAAATGGGGACTGTCCCTTTGTCAGCAGGGCCCGGAGGCAGCACAGGGCCCAACAGGCAAAGAAAGGGGAGCATGCGTGTGACCTACAAAAACTGGCATTTATGGTGGATCTCTCTGGATAACTTCTTCTTTTTTTTTTTTTTTCCAGGGATTTGAACTCAGACCTTTGCACTTGCCAGGCAAGCGCTTATTCTACTGGGCCATCTCCCCAGCCCCTTTTTTTCTTTTCTTTTTTTTCTTTTTGCAGAGCCAGGGATTGAACTCAGGTCCTTGCACTTGCCAGGGAAGAGCTTAGTCCACTGAGCCGTCTCCCCAGCCCCTTCTGGATAACTTCTTAATGAATCCATTAATCACATGCATCCGTCAATCTGTTCCTTGGGCAGAACCCTGCCTCCTACCATCCCATTTGGTACTGCTGCCTTAATATCTCCTGATGAGGATTAGCTTTCAACATGTTTCAGAGGGGACAAACTGCTTCAAAACACAGCAACACAATTAAACATTTAAAGCATAAAACCTGCTCTGACCTTGTGCTCACCAAATCCAGACCCAAAAGACCTTAAACTCCATGATAACAGAATCACATCAGCTTGGTTTATAGCTACCTCTCTTACACTCAACAAAATACCTGAGATATATATATATATATATATATATATATTCATGAATAATTATCAATTTGAATTTTTACTTATTTACTTGGAATAATCAAGGAGAGGTAAAAAAGGTAGGGGGACAAATACACTATTCATTCCAACATAAGCATTCTAACCTGTGGGGCTGTTATATTTTCCATTGTAGAATTAGGAAATTAGCCTTCCAGATTTTCCAAATAATTTTTTTTTTTTTTTTTTTTTTTTTTTTTCAGAACTGGGGATTGAACTCAGGCCCTTGATCTTGCCAGGCAAGTGCTTTTTTTTTTTTTTTTTTTTTTTTTTTGCTATTCTAGTTCCATTGAACCACCTTTCCTGAGTCTAGCCAATTCTAGACTATGGACAGGCTAGAATTCCTAGGCCCATAAAGCAAAGGACAAAATTCTACATCAAATTAACTTTTCAGCCAGACTCCCCCAAAACCCTGACTTGCTGGCCACGCGGTGCACGTCTGTCATCTTAGCACTCTGGAAGCTGAGGCAGTCTTGGGTGCTTGAGTCCAGCCTGGACTGCAAAGTCAGCTCAAGGCCAACCTGAGTTGCATAGTAAAACCCTGTCTCAAAAAGACAAGACCAGAAAAAAAAAAAAAAAATGCTAACTGTATTGTCATGTACTTTCAGTTCATAACAGCTTAAAACTATGAAAATAAATTTATTGGTAAAAATCTGACGTCCTATTTTTGTGGACTGCACCGTGAGGAACACATTTATGTGGAGGAAGGAAACACCAGCGCGACGATACCACAGAGAAGCACGGGGCCGGGGAGACGGCTCAGTGGAATGAGGGCTTCCCTGGCAGACGCAAGGGCCTGAGTTCAATCCCCCGTTCCGCAGCAGGTGAAAGCGGATCTCTATGCCTCACACCTCCTTACTACCTTCTCTCTTCTCTGCGGAGCTTAAGGGACTTAATGTAAAGAACGTACACTTCATAAAAGACATTTAGGCAGCAAAAACAGGAGGAAGGAAACTCCATTTTGGAATCCTCAATAGGTGGACACTACCAGTTTCCTAATACATTCCAGGTCATATAATCTAAAGTTGATTATGTAAATCAAATGCATTGAGTAATATAAGAACAACTTGTTGGGGTTCGTTCATTCTGTCTTTCTTTTTCTCAGAGAGCTGAAAGTAGTATTTAATTCCTGTGTGAAACTCACCTTTTTTTTTTTTTTTTTGAGACAGGATCTCCTCCATGCAGTTCAGGCTGGCCTTCAACTCACTTTGGCTGAGGCTGCCTTTAAACTTGTAGCAATTGTCCTGCCTCAGCCTCAGCCTCCCAAGTCCTGGTGTTACAGGCTTACTTCATCATGCCCAGCTGAAAATAAAGCCTGGAGTGATAAACTGTGCCTGCCATGTGCAAGTTTTAGCTCTGATGTTCACTCATCAGCAGATGTCTCCGTGTCACAGCTCAATGTATCAAAAATGGCTGAAGATGTGACACGGTGGCTCATGCCTATAATTCCAGCTTCTGGAGACTGAGGCAAGAAGATCCCAAATACAAGTCCAGTCTGGAGAACTTAGTGAGACCTTGTCTCAAAAAAAGAAGTACTGGAGCCGGGCGCGGTGGCGCGCACCTGTAGTTCCAGCTACTCAGGAGGCTGAGGTGGGAGGATCGCTCGAGTCCAGGAGTTCCGGGCTGCAGTGCGCTATGCCGATCCGGTGTCCGCACTAAGCTCGGCATCAATATGGTAACCTCCCAGGAGGGTAACCTCCCCGGAGCGGGGGACCACCAGGTTGCCTAAGGAGGGGTGAACCGGCCCAGGTCGGAAATGGAGCAGGTCAAAAAGTACTGGAGATGTAGATTTGTGATACAGTACATGCTAGCATGCTCAAGGCCCTGGGTTCAATTCCCAGTCTCTCTCTCTCTCTCTCTCTCTCTCTCTCTCTCTCTCTCTCTCTCTCTTTCTCTCTCTCTCTCTCTCTCTCTCTCAAAAAAACCGAGGAATGACATTGCATAAAGTAAGGAAGTTTTTTTACAGATCTACTATTGTAAGCGTAAACATTATGAACACTTGTTTTGTATTCA
>NW_004524609.1:2416754-2419078 GCF_000260255.1 Octodon degus | reverse complement strand
GCTCTCAGATGCGTCTGTCTTCACAGCTGGTAAAGTTTCCACGTTTAAGGACCTAAGTGGGCTGGGGAGATGCTCAGTGAGGCCGGGGAGATGGCTCAGTGGAATAAGCGCTTCCCTGGCAAGCGCAAGGGCCTGAGTTCAATCCCTGGTTCTGCAAGGACCTAAGTGATTGGACTGGGGCTAATGCAGGGCCGGGGAGTACGCAGAGAGACTCTGGATGGGTGGAGGCTCCCTTCTTCAAGTGAGGAAGCGTTGTGGAATTTCCAGGGGTGGTTGCTGTACACCTGTGCATTTACTAAAAACCATGGAATATATTAAAATGGTGAGTTTTGGGATATGTGGGCTATATTTCCTTTAAGCCTAAAGACCATTTTTGAAAAGTACAAGCTGATCCATTTGAGTTCATACTTGATATTTCCATTTTATTTTCAATTTTTTGTTAGTACTACTAGATACTGAGATGTAAAAGAGAAATGATTTTGTCTCGGCGTTTTAAGGCTCCATTGTCTGGAGGGGAAGACGATCCTGTGAGCACATCATTTTCCCTGAGTCCTGTCAGGATGAGGCTAGAGCTGTGCTTTGAGACCACAAATCTGGCTTCCTTCCAGAGGCAGGAGGGAACTGCTAAAGGCTTTTCAACTGGGAACTGACACGATCAGTTTGTGTTTCAGTCATATCCTGGCAGCTGGGCAGAAGACAGATCTGACAGCAGCATGGCTCGTCTTAGAGACCAGTTAGAGGACAGCGGCAGAAGTGGGGTGAGAACCAGTGGAAGCTGGCACTAAGAACGAAGCACTCAGCTTTCATAAACAGAGAATGTGCAGAATGAACCACAGGACTTGGTCTGATGAGGGGTGAGGGAGAGAAGAGTATGAGATGACTTAGATACCTGACTTAGGTCACTGGATAGACATTGGTGTCATCCCCTGAGAACAGAAATGTAGCAAGGAGTTTGCAGGCTGGAATAATATGCTCAGTCTAGGACAGTAGATAGAAGGCACCTGGGAAATGGTGCAGTCTCTGGCCATCAATGTTACTTTCATCTAGCTACATAATCGCTCACTACTGCAGTTTCCTGATCTATAAAGCAGAAGCATTGTAGAGAGATAGCAGTAGTGTGTGTGTGTGTGTGTGTGTGTGTGTGTGTACATATTGTCCCACATTCAAGTATTTTTGGAGCTAACCTAACTTGCTTGGGGGAAATTGCAAACTGTATCAACTATTTTTGAATATACGTCTAACTTTTTACAAGAAAATTTAGCGGAACTGGATCGGAATCCCAGCACTCTGGGAGGCTGAGGCAGGAGGATTGTAAACTTGAGCCCAGCCTAGGTAATTTAGTGACTTAATGAGATCTTGTCTCAACATAAAAAATTTTAAGTCTGGGGGTATAGCTTAATGCCTTGGTTTTAATGTTCTGTACAGAGAGAGAGAGAGAGAGAGAGAGAGAGAGAGAGAGAGAGAGAGAGTTGTGAGTGGGAGGGGAGGGAAGGGGAGGAAACAAGGAAGGGAAGGGGGAGGTCACATAGTCTCACGCTGGAGCAATATTTAAGGTGCAACCTGATTTTTGCCAACTCAATGAATATACAGATGTACTACAAAGATCAGAGGGAAGGTGACAATTGCTGCCCCCAAAGGCTTTCTTTAAAGTAGGCATTCCTCCTAGTGAGTATAAACCAATTTGCTGTAGGGAAATGACAGAAATTTCAAAAATAACCAAAGCTACCCCTTGCTCTGTGCCTGCTGTACCCTAGGCATCACGCTACGCTTTAGGTGAGCATTATTTTCTTATCCTCCTCGTAATCTGCTATTCATGTTCTCATTTTACGAATGAGCAGAATCCCAGAAAAATTTAGTAACCAAGCTCTGAGAACAAGTGTTGTTCCACGCGCAACCAGGCCTTGCTGTGCACCACGGAGCGGTTATCGGTGCGCTCGGAGAAGTCAGCGAGCAAAACACCAGCCTGCCTTGTCGGGTGGGCGGGGAGCGGGGACCGTTTCCTGCTGCTCTCCTGTCCTCCTCCTTCTTCAGCACCCCAGTTCACTCCCAAACTGCTCCGGAGCCTGCACGCGGGCTCCTGCCTCCCTGTCGCTCTTGCCCTCCTCCGCGCACACGGCTCGGGAGGCCTCGCCCCAGGCGGCTCCGACCTGGGCCTCTGGAGTCGGGCTGCGGAGCCCACGCGCTGTTCAGCCCCGCGGGGCACCTCCCAGGAGGAGCAAGGGCCGGGCGTGCACATTCACGATGAGGTGGGCCAGCGCTGCAAGAGGGAGTTGCTGCGCGTCAGGGACAGAGACGCCCAGCCCTGAACTCTTCAAGAGCTGCAC
>NW_004524609.1:2413005-2416654 GCF_000260255.1 Octodon degus | reverse complement strand
ATAATAATAATAATAATAATACATAGGAGAGATGGAAAGAAGAAAAGGCAGAGGAAGGGGACGTGTTGATGAGACCCTTTTCATTCATGAGCCCAGTGAACAAATTCTCTCCATGTAGTCAGCCCAAGCTGACATACAATGTGAAAACAGAGTTAAAAAGTGAGGATTAGTTGAGGCACCTTCACATTAATCGTTACCAACCTGGTAATGGTAATAAAAGTTAACCAAGGTGAACCTTGGCTGTGTGGCGCTCTCACCCAGCTGGAGCTCAGCCAAGAGCCAACAGAATGAGGATGAGGAAGAGACCCCCTGCCGGAGCGAAACAGGCATCCCGAGTCCATGCTCTGAAGACTGTGCCTGTTACGCCTGGACTCACCTAAGCCCTTTCTCAGAGGCTGCTAATTTTTTCCTAGGCTCAAGGTAAAAGAATTTATCAGTCTGGATTCCAAAGCCTTGGAAAAGTAAAGCTGGTAAATGAGAAGGAGAAGCCAATACTACAGGCATGCTGGTAGCAGTGAGAAAGGAATGTTGGGTGTCCGTCGGCAAGATTGAGAAGAGAAATTGCACAAACACTGATCTAAAAATAAAAAATCTTAGAGAAGAAAAATTCAAAACCGATGCTTATTGACCATGAATAAGGGCTGGGGATATAGCTCAGTAGCACAGTGCCTGCCTGGCAAGCATAAGGTCCTGAGTTCAATTCCCAGCACCAAAAAAAAGAAAAGCTTTAACCATGAATAATCAACGTTAATGTTAATGTACAGTCATTATAAACAGACTCCCTGAGTGAGACCACACACAATATTATATAAATAGCTCCACAAGCACAACATTTTGATGGTGCACAAGATTTCTTTGTCTCTTCTTTTTTATGTATTTGGTACAGGGTCTCACTATGCAGATTGAACTCGTAGTGATCCTTCTGTCTTCAGCCTCCTCCCCAGCACT
The DNA here is from genome assembly GCF_000260255.1 of Octodon degus. Classification (NCBI taxonomy): domain Eukaryota; kingdom Metazoa; phylum Chordata; class Mammalia; order Rodentia; family Octodontidae; genus Octodon; species Octodon degus. The sequence continues at coordinate 2,415,706 of NW_004524609.1, read as the reverse complement.
GGGATTACAGGTGTGCGCCACCACACCCCATCTCGGTGGCCCACTCAGGAGGCCCGGGGGCCAGGCCAGCGTGGCATGTGGTGCAGGGGATCAAACCTCGGTCCCTATGCTTGTCTAAGCAGGCACAGCCCTTAAAGGGGGTTTCATAGGTATCCCATGGAGAAGTGCGAAGTCAAGTCCCAAGACCTACCATTCATCACCAGTGTACAAATGATGATCACAAGCTAACACAAGCCAGAAGTTGGAGTTTTCTTTTTCTTTTTTTTTTTTTTCTTTTGTAATTTTTTAGGACAGGGTGTACAGGGTCTCACTACATTGCCTGCACTCGTAGTGATCCTCCTGCTTTCAGCCTCCCAAGCACCGGGATTACAGGCGTGTGCCACCACGCCCAGTCTCAGTCGCTGTCTCAGGGGCTGGCATGGCACACCAGGGATTGAACCCTGGCCACTGCCTTCTGCCTGAGCAGGTGCTTTAGTCCACTGAGTTATCTGGCTGACCCAGAAGTTGTGGTCTTCAGTGACCCTTCATGGTCATCTCTGCATGACTTTTGTTCCCAGGCAGATTCATACTGTGCCAGCTTGTGTTATAGCTCTACTATTTATTTCCCTTTTATTACATTCTAATTACGTCTAGAAAAGAGTTAAATAATAGAAAGAATGGAGGAGCAGGCAATAAGAATAAAGCGACCATTAAAAATTTAAACAAAGCTCTGGTGTATGTCTGCAGTCCTAGTTACTCAGGAGGCAGAAGCAGGAGGATCACTTGAGCTGCAGCCAGGGCCAGCCAAATAGCGCAGTGGATTAAAGCACCTGCAAGCAGGCGCAGGGGCCGGGGGTTCGCACTGAGTCGGCAATTGAGACTGGGCGTGCGCCTGTAATCCCAGCTCTTGGGAGGCTCTCAACAGGAGGATCACTATAAGTCCAATCTATCTAGTAGTGAGACCCTGAACACCTGGTAGGCCCTTTCCTAAAATACAACAAATAAATAAATAAATAAATTGCAGCCAATCTGAGCAGCCTAGTAAGACACTATCTTTAAAAAAAAAAAAAATCCAGATATTTTCAAGTTATCTTAAATTAGTGTTATCCATGAATTTTGAGAGAATGAGCATATTATACATCAGAAAGAGAAACACTGTGTGTATATTTTAACAAATAATCCAAAATAAAACAAAGATTTATGTGCAATTCTATTTATAACAGTAGCATTTCAAAAATGGCAAGCAATATAATTAACCAATGTGAAAGAAAGGGCGGGATTGAATTGTACGAGAGGAATTATCTCAACTACGTGCAAAACAGAGACAAGAAAACTAGGATACGAAAGTCTCAATGGTTACCACAAATTTTTTTAAAGGTAGAAACAAACTATGTGTGCAAAACCCATAAAAAGAAAGCTGTAGGGCCGGGGAGATGGCTCAGTGGAATAAGCGCTTCCCTGGCAAGCGCAAGGGCCTGAGTTCAATCCCCGGTTCCGCAAAAAAAGAAAAAAAAAAAAAAAAAAGCTGTAAATATTTATCAAAAGACATTTTATTAAACCTAAAAAAAAAAAAAAAAAGAAATGGTGAGCCACGTCTCCTGGTGAGAAGGCTCAGTGTTGTAAAAGTGCCATTTTATTTAATCCGTGGACAGGCTCATGATAATTCCAATCCCAATTATAATAGACTTTTAATGAATATGACATAGTAATTCTAAAATTCGTCTAGAAGAGTACTCACTAAAAATAGCTGGATATTTTTTAAAAGTATAATGTACTGAGCCTCTTCCTCCCAGATACCAAGCCTATTTTACAATCAACAGTAATTAAAGTATGGTCTTGCCTTGCAAACCGAAAATCAGACTAAAGAAGAGATGGGCGTCAACTACTGCTGCGCCGTGTGCGTCAGCGCTTCGGCTGTTAATGATTGGTGCTGGGACAATTGCTTGGGCATCTAACTTTCTATGTTAGAATACATCACATCATTCAAAAATGAATGAACTTGGCTTCCCCGGCAATTGGTCTGGACCCTGGCCTAAAGAAGCTGCAACAGGCGAGGCAGCCAGCGTCGGGGGCTCTGGCCCAGCGAGCGCAGGCAGGCAGCAGCCGGCAGGCAGGTCGGGGCTGCACAGGACGCCTGCGCCGCAGGGAGGACTATGCTACTCCGGGATTTCAAGTAGATGAGGAAACAAAGAATGGGAGGTCAGGTTTATCTCTAACGGAGAAGGGGTTACATCAGGGAAAGGGAGGAAAAGAAAATGAACCACGCATTGCTAGATTGGAGAAATCGGTGTGCTTTATATCCTACATCTATCTTTCCTGTTCTTGATATTTGTGCTGAAGTTAGGTTAGATAGTGTCTCTGTGTTTACAAAATCCATTTTTGATGCTTGTACTGAAGTTTGGTTTTTAGAAATCCACGTTGAAATATTTAGTGTCAAGGGATTCATGTCCCCAATTTACAATCAAATGGACCAGAAAAATAATGTATGAATATAGCATACACTACAGATGGAGAGTGGAAAAGAGAAAATAGGTAAATGTGATGAATTGATAACAGTGGAGACCCGAAGTGAGATTATGGGCACTCACTGTGCTACCCCTGCCACTTTCTGTAATTTTGAAAATATTTCAAAATAGAAAGCTTGGGAAATAAATTCCAGATAGAGCAAAAACCTAAATATTTCTACTTGTTAAAACCTACCCCCAAAATGCTATTATATATA
>NW_004524609.1:2399987-2403380 GCF_000260255.1 Octodon degus | reverse complement strand
GCAGCCTGGCTTCACAGAGCAGGCCGGCACGTTTGCAGGAGGCCCCTGCTGGGCTCCGCGACCATGCAGCCTTCACAGGCGAGCAATGGTTTCTGCCCGTGGTTACTCGTCTGAGCACAGTAAGCCCCACCTTAGGAACATGCATAGATGTAAACAGTCACAGAGGTAGCTCAAGTGTGTGCCGGACACTGTCACACACGCCCTGCTATGCACTCACCATACAGTCCAGGATGTCCGGGAGCAAGAAGAAAAGCAGCGGGGATGTGGAGGGGACGCTGGGACGTGCAAAGCAATACACACTGTGTATTTGTGCCAACGGTAGAGCCGACTCACTTTGTCAGACTTACAAATGAATCCAGGATCCTTCTCCCAGAGCGGAACTGGTTCATAAGTCAGAGACTTACTGTAGTAATCAGAAGATCTGAGCAATAGCTTGCCAAAGGAGAGAATTTTAAATTAATTTAGTATGCAGATTTTTTCCCCTGGATTATTGGACTGAATTTATTTTTTCATGGTGAAAAGGCACCTCGAATAATCACAATGCATTGTACTCAGGATCTAATTTCCCAAATGTCAGCATGAAGTACATTTCAAAAGTAATTCATTCTGCAATGTGTTTTTCCCATTACACTCATATGGCAGAAATTATTACAAATTGCCTAGGAGGCTGGGATCATCATTATATCAACCAAGGGGCTTGACTGGGCTGTTGACAATAAAGGTTATTTCTCCAGGAAAAAGAAAGAGGGTGGGCCGTGGGAGTGCATGCCTGTAGCCCTAACCGCCAGGAGGCCGAGGCGGGAGCATCTCCCTTTGAGGCCAGCCTGGGCTACATTTATGAGTTCAAGGCCAGCAGGAGAGACACTGTCAGGGAAAAAAAAAAAAAAAAAAATTCCACACTGTTTCAAAAATAAACACATTCCGCATCTTCTATCAACTGTCCCTCTGTCTCTCCCCGGCCTTGAGTACTCCCTTAGTTCTTCAAGCCCATCCTGCCTGAACGTGACTTACTGTTTTCTTCTCTGTTTTGTTTGCTTATACTCCTTGCTGAGTAGAAAAATCTGTTTCTTGCCTTCCACATGTTTCTATCTAGCCTTCAAAGACAGAACTTTTCTTCCAAGATATCTTCCTTGATAATCACACCCCAAGCGTGATTTGTTTTCTTAGTCTCCTTATCTATTGCCACGTTAGTCTATCTATGCCGTATAGTTACTAAAATATTTCTTTGGATTTCAACCCAGGTGGTTTTATTTGTGTGTGTTTTATTCTTCTGTTAGATGCTACATTCTCTGGAGAGCTCAGCGGCTGCGACTTTTATTCCTTTAGCATCCAGGAATAATACAGTGCCTTATGTTAGGGCGGCATAAATGCCTTGCTTGTGATAAACTTCAACTCACACTAAACATTTGATGGTGACAGCAACAAGATTTTATTAAACAAGCATGAAATGCATTCCAAAAGGTTAAAGATGCGATGCGAACTTCTAATCTGCCCTTCACGAATCTCTCCCCTAAGAACTTACTAAAGCTTTTCTTGTGTGTATTTATAGTAGTTTTCTTTATTAGATCTCAGGGCAACAGCTTACTAACTAACGGACAGAAGACTCCATCCTAGAAAAAAAAAAAAAAAATCGCCATTCCTTTCCAACCTACTCTTCAACAAATTTATTAATTTTTTTTTATTTTTTTGCAGAACCGGGGATTGAACTCAGGTCCTTGCGCTTGCCAGGGAAGCACTTATTCCGCTGAGCCATCTCCCCAGTCCCTCTTCAACAAATTTAATTACTCTACCAACACTCATACTACAGGACTGGAAGGACATTAAATTTACTTTCTATCTGAGAAACCCAGACACGCAACATGGAACAAAAGCAGAATAACAAGTGAACTTGGTTTCAGTCCCAGGTAAGTGACCCAGACAAGCCAGTGTGAATTAGAAGGACGGCGAGAGATAGACACAAGAGAGCGTCCAACGGGCGCTTCCTGCAGGGACTGAGACGCCAAGTCGGCCCACAGCGTGGGCACAGGCAAGAGCAGAGCACGGAAGCGAGAGCGTCCGTGCTGAGTTTGGACAATGACGTATGTGTAAGGTAGTCAATAGAATGCATGAAGAACTTTTTAAAACACTGCAGCATTACTTTTGCTTTGAACAATCAACGTTAATTTGGATGACCGTTTTCTGGTGCTCTTTATTCTTTCCTGAATTTCTGGGCTTCTACTTCTTATTCTTCTTATGTCTATCTGAATTTTTTTCTTTTATTGCTTTTGTTTGTTGGTTGGTTTTTGTTTTTGAAACAAGATCTTGCTGTGCAGCTCAGGCTGCCCTTGAGCTCACTTTGTAGCCCAGGCTGGTCTTGAGCTCACGGCACTCCTCCTGCCTCAGCTCCGGAGTGCTGGGTTATAGGCGTACACCACTGCACCTGGCTTTTTATTGCTTCTTTTACCACTGACCAATAGTTTAGGCTTTTATTTTTATGAAAACGTCCCTATTTTACCTTCTCTTTTGAAGGCATAGTCACTGTCATTCTGCTAGGCAGGACTTCTCGGTTTGAAGCAGTTTTCCCCCACTGTCGAAAGATGCCACTACATTATCTTCTGGTTGGAAAAGTTCACTGTCGCTCTTATTGTTGCTTGGTAAGTGCCTTTTTTTTTTTAAGCTCTAACCACTTTTAACATTTTTATATTTGCCTTTGGTTGTCAGTGGCTTGACAGGATGCTCCTTTCTTTGTGCTTTTTCTGTTTCCGATTCATGGAGCCTTTTGAATTTGTGGTTTGATGACTTCTGCTGGCCTGAGGAAACTCTTATTCATGCCAGCAGGGTGCTGCCAGGCCCTGGGCTCCACTCCAGGACCCCACAGACGGGCACAGACACCTTTCATCATATTTCGAATGTCTCCCACAATCTCTCCTCAGGACTCCTTTTTGTTTTCCTGGGCTTCAATCTGAATATTTTCCAATCTCTTCTGCTGGGTCTAATATGGTCAAGCCAATATTTTGGATTCTTAATTTTAGTTAATTCATAGTTCCTTCCTAGGATTATTTTATTATGGACTGGGGATTGAGCCCAGGGCTTTTTCACTGAACTACATTGCCAGTTATTTTAAAATATTTTGTTTTGTTTTGAGATAGGGTCTCATTAATAGGCTGGGCTCCACTCTGCACTTCCTGCCTCAGCCTCCCAGAGTACTGGGATTCCAGGTAAGCACCACTGCATGCCCATTAATTCTTTTTTGTTAGTTCTAGCACTCTGGTGCAATTTTCTTTCTGTCTGTCTGTCTGTCTGTCTGTCTGTCTGTCTTTCTGTCTTCCTTTCTTTTTAATGTATGGGTCTCACTACACAGATCAGACTTATAGTGATCTTCCCGTTGTCAGCCTCCCAAGCACTAGGATTACA
>NW_004524609.1:2397579-2399887 GCF_000260255.1 Octodon degus | reverse complement strand
ATCCTAAATAAAAATCACAAATATAGGAAGTATGCACCACCTGGGAATGGTCGTGGTCCATGCGTAGCATGAAATGCGCAGGCATTGACGAGAATAAGGCAGACTTCTGTGCACTGACATAGAAAGATGTTCATGACACATTGTTTTGGGGAAAAGCAAGTAGACCAGTAGATAGAATGTCTGTAGACAAGTGTGTGTATTTGTATATGGCTATACTTATAACATAGACAACGGCCTGAAAGAACACGCTATACAGCACTTTTAGCAATGGCTAGCTACAGAGAAAGAGGATAGAGCTATACTTTCCAATTTCTCGTAGTGACGATGTAATACTTTTCTTACCAGTTGAAAAAGCCCACGTATAAAGAGCCATGAACATACACAATGTGTTTTTGAGAGTGTTCCCCTCAAGCTGATTGCAGTGCTTAACACTCAGAATTATCGGTAGTTAACTGGAAAATTCTTAGTCCAAACCCCACATACGGGGAATTGGTCTTCCAACGGGCTGTGCTCAGGTACACTTTGTCAGGATTTTCATAGAGAACTAGGCAGCCTGCTGAGCCACTCCCGACTTGCTGGGCGACAGTCCAGAAGTGAATTCCCTCGCAGCTTTCCAAAAGGAGGTCAAACAAGTCCTCAGGGACTCTCGACAGAAAGACATTGCCAAAGGCTAAATTTGGCATCCAAGCCAGAGCCTGGACTGGGATAAACGGTGCCAGCAGCACTTTCCAGTTCTGCTTTCAAGGCCCTGCTCAGCTTGGGCAGGACGAGAGGGCTGTTTCCAAGAGCCGCTTAGCAGCGCTTGCCAGATTGCAGGGTTAACATGAAAATGTGACATTCTCCTCTACCTCCCTGGCCCCTACTTTTTCCTATTTAACAGACATTTAAATGCTCCCCTTCCTCAGAGCAATTTTCCGAGTGATCATTTCTGCCAAGCTGATTAGGTCCTCTTTTAGCCTTGCCCAAGACAGGAAAAGAAGGCCGGTCGCGTTTTCTTTTACTTCCCCAGCCTCACGCTTTGTAGGTGTAACTTATGTATTTAAATAATCCTTTTTTGTTTTCTTTTCTCGTATAATACTTTGTTGATTTGTAATTCATACATCCTAAAATTCATCGTTTAAAGTATACCGTTCAGTGGGCTGTGGATATAGTCGTATAGGAGCATAGCACCTGCCTGGCAAGCGTGAGGCCGTGAGTTAGATGCCCAACACCAAAAACATAATAAAGTATACAGCGTAGGACAGGCACAGTGGTGCACATCATACTACCAGCACTCAGGAGGAAGGCAATGCAAGTCTGAGGCCAGCCTGACTACATTCAAGGCCAGCTTTCACTACACAGTCAGACCCTGTCTCAAAAAATGAAAATACAGTATATAATTCAGCAAGCTGTAGTATGTCCAGAAGCATTGTACAATCACCACAATATATTTTAGAATAATTTTATGACTTCAAAAAGAAACCTATTACCCACGAGCCATTTCTCCTTTCTCCTTACTCCTCCCAACCCTAGATGAGCACTAGTCTACTTTGTGTCTCTGGAGTTTGCCTATTCTTAGCATTTAATTTTTTTTTTTTTTTCTGACTCAGCCCACCCTGAGGACTGGGCTGGCTGGCCTGTGTGCCGGGGATTGCACCATGGTCCCCTGCACGTGCCTAAGCTTAGCTAAGCAGGCACTTTAGACCACTGAGCTATCTCGCAGCCCCCAGCATTTAATATAAACAAAGTCACTCATTTGTGGTGTGTTATGTGCGGCTTTCTTCACTTTCTGGGTTGTGGTTCGTGTCAATGCTCCATCCCACTATATGGCTGAGTACTAGTCTTGTGATGGTTACATTGCATGTTATTTAGCCATTCATCAGTTGGTGGCTATATTCATCAGTGTGAGCTGGCTCCACTTTGACGTTTTCGTGGATAATGTGGCTATGAACATTTGTCTACAGGCATTTGTGTCCACGTATATTCTCAATTCTCTTGGTTATTTACTTAGAACCACTAGGTCAGGTGGTAACCCCATGTTGAAGTTTTTTGTTTTATTTTGTTTTGCTTTTTGTTTTTTAAGTATCAAGATTGAAGTCAGGACATTTGCACTGAGCTACATCATCATCAGCTTTTTAAGAAAATTATTTTGAGGGCCGGGGAGATAGCTCTGTAGAATAAGCGCTCGCCTGGCAAGTGCAGAGTCCTGAGTTCAATCCCCGGTTCCACTTAAAAAAAAAAAAATGAAAAAGAAAATTATTTTGAGATAGTATCTTTCTAAGTCATTCAATTGCCCAGGCTGGGCTTGAATTTGCAAGCTCCTGCCTCA
>NW_004524609.1:2390810-2391644 GCF_000260255.1 Octodon degus | reverse complement strand
TCACTGTCTCAGTGAGTCCCGGTCCCTGTACCTGCCTAAGCAGGCACTTTAGTCCACTGAGCTATCTGGCCAGCCCTCTGGTGAAATTCTCCATCTTCTCATCTACTCTGATAAACATACTAACCATAGCTGCTTTAAAAACATGTGGCTAAAAGCCCAAGGTGCTGATCATCTCTAGATTTGTTTCTATGGCCTGTCTCTCCTGTCGCTTATTTTTAGGCCTTTGGTCCTGTTCCCTTGCATTACTGATTTTGTTTGAAAAATTGAAAGCCATACTCTGTGTATGAAAATAATGACTGAATGATGGTACTATTTTTCCACAGAAAAGTTCTTCATGTTTTTTCCTGGCAGGGATAGAATTTTGGGTGCCTTACCTCTATCCAGGTGAGGCTGACTCGCCCTTTCTCGACCATGGTCATTTCAGAGGTCTCCACCTAAACTATTGTTCCCTTCTATATTGGTGGTAGGGGCATGAATGAGTATAAGCAATATAGAAATCAGTCCGGAGACTCCTCACAAGGCTGAAGTAGAAATTCCATTCAACCCAGCCATTTCCCTTCTAGATATCATCATGGGACAGCGATACCTGTACAGCCATGTTTCCATCAGCGCGACCCACAATAGCCAAGTCTTGGGAGCGGCCTGAACATCCATCAACAGGTGGGTAAAGAAAATGTGGAATTTGTATAAAGCAGAGTACTACTGTGCTAAAAAAAGAATAACCTTGACCCATTTGTGGGAAACAGGTACACTTTGAGACCATAGTGTTAAGCGAAGTAAATCAGACATACAGCTTAAATACTGGATGATTTCTCTTATATCAGAAATCCAAAA
>NW_004524609.1:2388356-2390710 GCF_000260255.1 Octodon degus | reverse complement strand
TGTGGTGTGTTATGTGCGGCTTTCTTCACTTTCTGGGTTGTGGTTCGTGTCAATGCTCCATCCCACTATATGGCTGAGTACTAGTCTTGTGATGGTTACATTGCATGTTATTTAGCCATTCATCAGTTGGTGGCTATATTCATCAGTGTGAGCTGGCTCCACTTTGACGTTTTCGTGGATAATGTGGCTATGAACATTTGTCTACAGGCATTTGTGTCCACGTATATTCTCAATTCTCTTGGTTATTTACTTAGAACCACTAGGTCAGGTGGTAACCCCATGTTGAAGTTTTTTGTTTTATTTTGTTTTGCTTTTTGTTTTTTAAGTATCAAGATTGAAGTCAGGACATTTGCACTGAGCTACATCATCATCAGCTTTTTAAGAAAATTATTTTGAGGGCCGGGGAGATAGCTCTGTAGAATAAGCGCTCGCCTGGCAAGTGCAGAGTCCTGAGTTCAATCCCCGGTTCCACTTAAAAAAAAAAAAATGAAAAAGAAAATTATTTTGAGATAGTATCTTTCTAAGTCATTCAATTGCCCAGGCTGGGCTTGAATTTGCAAGCTCCTGCCTCAGCCGCCCAGAGTGCACGAACTTAAGTGTATGCCACCACATTAGCTCACATTTAAGATTTTAAGGAAAAGTCAGGCTGCTTGCCTAAGTAGCTACATGATTTTTTACCTTCCTATCAGTGATGTATGACCATTCCAGTTTCTCAACAGAGTCACCAACCTTGCTGCTATCTGTCCTCACGAAGTGGCATTTCACCGTGGTTTGTTGTTGTTGTTATAATTTATGCACGTGGTACAGGGTTTCACTATGCAGCTCCGACTGTTAGTGATCCTCCTGTCTCAGCCTCCCCAGCGCAGGGAGTACAGGCGTGCACCACCAGGCCTGATTTTGGTAGCCGGCAGGGCAGGCCCAGGGTGGGGCCAGCACGGCATGCTGTCCAGGGGATAGAACCCGCATCCCTGTGCTTGCCAGGCAGGTGCTTCGACAGCTGAGCTATCTCCCCAGCCCTTCACTGTGGTTTTGATGGGTCTTTCCTTAGTGACTAATAACGCTGAAACATATTTTCATGTGTTCATTGGGCATTATTCTCGTTTTGATGCCACTGTAAATAGAGCTCGTCTTAATCTCATTTTCAGATTGCTCATTGCTAGTACAGAGACATAAAATTCTTTGTCTTGCTGTTGCGTCTTTCAGCCTTGCTGACCTCATCTGTTTCGTCACTAGTTTCTGTTTTCAGAGCTTGTCAACTTGATGAAGGGAAAAAACGTTGCTCAGCGAGGCTTTGCCCTCAGTGGGCCCTCTGGTCCCTTCCAATCGCTGACTTGGTACTGTCTCCAGGAGAAGACTTAGCGCCTTCCTTTTGGAACGACCTGCTGGACTGTGATCTGTGGCAAGTGTCACCAGCTGCTGATCTATATAACCAAACTCCAGTCACCCCTTAACGCACGAACTGATAATACTAACTTTTCCAGGGGGAAAAACGTGGCAATAAATTCCTCACCTGTCCCATCTTCATAAATCTGATTTTAGGCACTTGTTCATTTACTACAAGCTTTACAGATAAACCCTAGATTTTGTGTAGGCTGGTGCTGGTGTTCCTGTAGCCACTATGACTTCGCCATTATTGCAAACAAGTACTGTCTTGGCCCACTGGGGCTACAGTTTAAAAATACCACCAACTGGGTAGCTTATGAACAGCGGAAATGTATTCCTCCCAATTCAAGAAGCTTGGAAGTCCAAGATCAAGACGCTGGTAGACTCTATACCTGGCGAGGGGCAGCTTTCTCGTTTCTATACATCACTTTTCGTTGTGCTCTTTCACGTGGTGGAAGGAATGAAAGTTCTCTGGGATCTTTTGTGGGGGCACTAATTGCACTCATGAGGGCTCTGCCTTCATGAGTTGATCACCATCCAAAGCCCCTAACTCCCAGTACCAGCACTTGAGGGTTAGAATTTCAACATCTGAATGAAAAGGTGGAATTTACACACATATTCAGACCATAGCAAGTACCGAGGAAGGACAGCTCCAAAGAGAGTTCTACTATTTTAGGCCACAGGGTGACCACAGGTACAAATATTTCATACTGACAGAAGAAAATGAGTAGGTAGTAGTCCAGAAATACAGCATCAAGCTGTTTTCTATTAAGCCAAAGATTAATTCTGTTATAATTGCTATAAAAATTGTATTTTAAGTTATCATGTAAATAACGATGTAGCCATCAAAATATATATTTATACATAAAAGTCTTCAAGATACACTATTTTGTGAAGAAACAAATTACAGAATTCTGTGTCATATTAATTTTCTATTGCTGTTTTAAAAAAAAATCATCAAAAACTCTGTG
>NW_004524609.1:2380916-2384056 GCF_000260255.1 Octodon degus | reverse complement strand
TTCTCCGGGTGTTTCCTACTACATGCATGCAGATTAGGAGCCATCAAACACTTCAAGATACTTGAGTCATAAAGTCAGGCTATTCCTCTGTTAGTCTTTTCTATTCTTTAGGATTTTATGACTATTCTCTGAAAATCTAGAGAAAAATTGGTGGGTTTATATAGATTTTATAACTATTTTCAATGAAAGTGTTAGTCACAACCAGAAGTGGAAGTAACCCACTTAGCTATAGGAAAAGCATACTGCACTTAATTAATTTTAAAATTCTAATTGGAAGAGTATATTCACTTCTAAAATTTGAATAGATAGACAGAGGAGCTAGCATAGCCAAGATAATTTAAAAACTAAGGAGAACAAAATTGGAATAATCATATTATCTGGTATCAATTTTTTTTTCCAGAACTGGGGATTGAACTCAGGCCCTTGCACTTGCCAGGAAAGCACTTATTCCACTGAACCATCTTCCTGGCCCTGGTATCAATATTTAATACCAAGCTACATTATCCAAAATAGCTTGGGAGCAGTAAAAGTTAAACAGAGATCAACTGAACAAAATTAAAAGTCCAGAAATAGACCCTTACATGTGATTGGTTGATTCTGACAGGGGCACAAAATGTGTTCTATGGAGAAAGGGATAAAGAACTCTAAAAACTCAAAGAATGGCTATCGTTAGAAATCAACCAATAACAAAACAGTTAGCATAGTTATACAGCTACTTTCTCTTAGCTAAATGAGAAGAACGTTTTGAACTAATGGTGTTTAGACAAGATATCATGTCTGCATCTACGAATAACTACCACAAAGACAACAATATGCAATGTATTAAGTATTGTAACTGTCCTACTAACCTATTTTGAAATTGTCTTATTACTTCTTTCTCAATGAAATTATTTTTTAAAATGCAAATGTGAAAAAGGATAGGAGAGCTGAACTACACTGCCTTTGTGACATAGCCTGGGAAATGCTCTATTAAATAAACTATAGGTAACAACAACAAAAAGAAATCAACCGATAAGAAATGCTGGCAGGGCTGTGGGGAAAAAGAAGCCCTTCTCCGCCATTGGTGGGACTGTACACTGGTGCAACCACTGTGGAAGTCAGTGTGGAGATTCCTGAAAAAACTATGATTAGAGGAAACATTCAACCCAGCTATTCCCTTCCTGGGTATTTTCCCAGAAGAACGGAAAACATCACACCACAGAAATATACATGCACTCATGTTTAGAGCAGTGCAGTTTGTCTTAGCTAAATCTTGGAAACAACCCAGATGCCCATTAACTGAGGAATGGATAAAGAAGATGTGGTATTTTTATACAATGGAGTATTACTGGGCTATCCATAAAGAGAAACCCAAGGCTTCGATAGATAAATGGGTGCAACTAGAGACCATATCATAAGGGCCAGGAAGATAGTTCAGTGGAATAAGTGCTTGCCTAGCAAGTACAAGGTCTTGACTTCTGTCCCTGGTACTGCAAAAAAAAAAAAGAAAGAAAGAAAAAAAAGAAAAGAAAAGAATGAAAGAAAGAAAGAAAGAAAGAAAGGAAAGAAAGAAAGAAGAAGAAGAAGAAGAAGAAGAAGAAGAAGAAGAAGAAGAAGAAGAAGAAGAAGGAGAACTGTATAGCCAGACCCTGTATCAAATAAATAAAAATAGAAATATATTTTTTAAAAAGAGATCATATCATTAGTGAAATAAATCATATCCACAGGTATAAACATCATATTGTCTCCCTAGTGTAAGAACCTGAAAGAGTAAATAAAATCTGAAAGGTACAGTAGATACTGTGAAAGGGAAAGAAACTGGTCAAATGGAAGGAACAACTGGGAAAAGGGAGAGGAAAAAAGAAAGAAGGAAAGGAAAAGCACATATATGGGGCCACTGAGGAGAGCCGCAGGCTGGCGGATGGACTGACTGATGGGAGGGACTGGAGGCAGCAAGATGGCGCAGACTCAGGGTACCCAGAGGAAAATCTGTTACTACTACGATGGTGATGCTGGAAATTACTATTACGGACAAGGCCATCCAGTGAAGCCTCACCTAATCTGCACGACTCAATCTGCTGCTCAGCTATGGCCTCTACTGAAAGGAAGATGGAAATCTATCACCCTCACAAGGCCAGTGCTGAGGAGATGACCAAATACCACAGCGATGACTACATTAAGTTCTTGCACTTCATCCATCCAGATAACATGTCCGAGTACAGCAAGCAGATGCAGAGCTTCAATGTCGGTGAGGACTGTCCAGTATTTGATGGCCCGTCTGAGTACACCAGCTGTCCACTGGTGGCTCTGTGACAAGTGCTGTGAAACTTAATAAGCAGCAGACGGACATTGCTGTGAACTGGGCTGGGAACCTGCACCATGCAAAGAAGTCTGAGGCATCTGGCTTCTGTTACATCAATGATGTCGTCTTGGCCATCCTGGAACTGCTGAAGTACCACCAGAGAGTGCAGTATATTGACATTGATATTCACCATGGCGATGGAGTGGACGAGGCCTTCTATACCACAGACCAGGCAATGACTGTATCCTTTCATAAATATGGAGAGCACTTCCCAGGAACTGGGGACCTACAGGATATTGGGGCTGTAAAGGCAAGTGTTATGCTGTTAACTACCCACTCCGAGATGGGATTGATGACGAGTCCTATGAAGCCATTTTCAAGGCTCATGTCATGTCCAAAGTAATGGAGATGTTCCAGCCTAGTGCGGTGGTCTTACAGTGTGGCTCAGACTCCCTCTCCAGGGGTCGGCTGGGTTGCTTCAATCTAACCACCAAAGGGCATGCCAAGTGTGTGGAGTTTATCAGAAGCTTCAACCTGCCTATGCTGATGCTGGGAGGAGGTGCTACGCCATTCATAATGTTGACTGGTGCTGGATATATGAAACAGCCGTGGCCCTAGACACAGAGATCCCTCGTGAATTCCCATACAATGACTACTTCGAATACTTTGAACCAGATTTCAAGCTTCACATCAGTTCTTCCAATATGACTAACCAGAACACTAGTGAGTACCTGGAGAAGATCAGACAGCGGCTTTTTTTCCCTATAATTTTATTGATAAACAAATAGCGATGAGACAGTTTCAAACCAAATTGGTAGGACAGTTTCAATAATTAACACATTGCATACATTCTTCCTAG
>NW_004524609.1:2362112-2365103 GCF_000260255.1 Octodon degus | reverse complement strand
TTATTATTATTATCATTATTATTATTATTATTTTGGTGGTACCAAGGATGGAACTCAGGACCTTGCACTTGCCAAGCAGGCACTTCTGCCACTGAGCTATCTCCCCAGCCCCTGTGCAAAAGTCTGATGACATACTTTACCAAAGAAATATACAGATGGTTGGGCTGGCAAGATAGCTCAGCAGACCAAGCGCCTGCTTTGGCAAGTAGAAGGACCGGGGTTCGATCCCCTCGGAGGCACACTGAGCCAGTGACCGAGTGCGGGTGTGGTGGCGCATGCCTGTAATTCCATCACTGGGGAGGCTGAAAACAGGAGGATCACTGAGTCTGGGCTGCCTAGTGAGACCCTGTACCAAATAGAGAGAGAGAGAGAGAGAGAGAGAGAGAGAGAGAGAGAGAGAGAGAGAGCAAAGGAGTACATGATAGTCACCAAAGAAGTGTGTGTGTGTGTGTGTGTGTGTGTGTGTGTGTGTGTGTGAGTGTGTGTGTTGGAGCTGAGCCCTGGGCCTTTGCACTGAGATGCATCCCTAGCCCATTTGTTTGCTTGCTTGCTTGTTTATTTATTTTTGAGAGAAGGTTTAGCTAAGGTGCTAAGCAGCCCAGGCTGGGCCTCACGTTGGCACTCTCCTGCTTCAGCCTCCCCTCCCCAGCCTAGAATGGCTGTGAAATGACAATAGCAAGCACTGGCTGAGATGCACAGTAAGTAGCTCTGCTACCTGTAGGGATGCAGAAGAGTGTGACCAACTTGGAATGTGATTTGGCTGCTTCTTCTAAAGTTAAACACACACTCGACCTATGAGCACTATCATTTCAAGGTATTTGTCCAAGAGACATTTTTTTTTTTTTTTTTTTTTTTTTGTCTTTGAGGCAGGGCCTCTCTATGCAGTTCAGGCTGGTCTTGAACTAGCAGCAATCCTCTGGTCTCAGCCTCCCAAGTGCTGGAATTACAGACATACACCACCATGCGTGGCCCTAAATCTTACTTTCACAATGAAGCCTGTATACAAATATGTATAGCCTCTTTATTCAGAATTGAAAAACAAACAGGGAGAAATGACTCCAATGCCTTCAGGTGACTGAATAAGCAAACAGGTTCAACCTTGGAAAGAATGCCACTTAGCAACGAAAATGGATGCGTAGGAAACTCCAGACACGATGCCACTCAAGGACCAGATTCGCAGGTTACGTACTGCATGATTCAATGTATAGGATTTTCTAGAAAAATAAAAATACAGAATTAGCCGTGAGCATGGTGAACGGCTAGGACCTGGGGCGCAGGGGCTGACCGCACGGGACCTCCGGGGCCAGCACGGAGACCCCGCCGCGACCCCGCGCTCCAGCGCAGCGAGTTGGGCCCAGCCTGAGCGACTTAAGACTCACCAAGACCCTGTCTCGGAGTAAAAGAGAAAAGGGCCTCAGCATGGATGCAGCCCCCTCAAGGGCCCTAGGTTCAAACCTCGGAACAGGGAGGAAACAGACACGAGGGAATTGGGGGGCTGGAACTGCTCTGAGTCTCCACTGTAGTAATGATTTCATCTCGACGTATTTCTCAAAGAAATTTTGTTTATAATTTTTTAAAACGTGAATGAAAATAATGAAAACCATCAATCGTTAAAGATCTTCCTATTGATGAATAAAACAAAGATACAGAAAATTACATAAAATGTATGATTAAATTAATGTTCAGCTGGGTGTGGTGGCTCGCGCTAATCCCAACGCCCAGAGGCTGAGGCAGGGCGAGCACTCTAAGTTCAGGGCCAGCCTGGGCTACAGAGCCAGCTACAGGCCAGCCTGAGCTGCATAGCAAGACCCTCTTCAAAAATACAAAAAAGCCCGGGGAGATAGCTCAGTGGCCGAAGTGCCTGCCTGGCAAGCACAAGATCTGAGGTCGATCCCCTATACAAAAATAAACAAACAAAAAAACCTTTGTATAAATTTCCTCTTAGGAAGAGAATATTTTCTCTTAAAAAAATAAAAAAGAAATTTAAAAAGAATGTTTATAAAGCAAAAGTCCTTATAATTATCTAAGGCCAAGAGGCAAACTCTGGGCTGGAAGGCTAGCGCTGGGGCAGAAGGCGCGCGCAGGTGAGTGCTGCCCTGGTCATCCCCAGCACGGGGGAAGGAAGGAGGGAAGGAAAGGAGGGCGGGAAGCCGCGCGAGGGGGAGGAAGGGGACTGCGCTTGGCCTCCCCCAGCCTCGAGTCCACTTCCCTGAGCTCAGTTTGCGAGGCACAGCCCCCCTTGGCCCCTACGCGAACGTTGTCCTGACTTCCATGGTACCGCTACCCCTCAGACGTGCATCCCTAGAAACTACAGTCCTCCCCGATAAGAAGCATTCTGTGCGCTACCTTCCTTCAAAGCTGTAGTGTCTGCCGTGCCCTTCTCTTATGAGCCTGAGGTCCAAAATGTACGCCAAAACTAGAGGAGTTAGCTGGGCATGGGGACCCACACCACCCATCCTAGCACTATGGGAGGCTGAGGCAGGAGGATCACAAGTTCAAGCCCAGCCTATGAGACTGTCTCAAAATAAAATGGGATTGGGGGTATAACTCAGTGTGAACGCATAGTACCACCAAATAAATAAATAAACAAAATTTTAAAATTATAAAGGGCTTGGGGGTCGGAGAGATAGCTCAATAGAATAAGCACCTGCCTAGCAAGCTCAGGGTCCTGAGTTCAATCACCGGTAGTGCAAAATAAATAAATAAATAAAAATAAAAAGGGCTCGGAATGTATCTTAGTCTAGGCCCTACATTCAATCTCCAGTGTAATAATAATAATGTAAAGAACAAAGGCAAACTAAAGAGCTCATAGTGTTCAACCTGTCTCTGTTTCTGTCTCTCTCTGTCTCTGTCTCTCTCTGTCTCTGTCTCTCTGTCTGTCTGTCTCTCTCTGTCTCTCTCTATCTCTCTCTCTGTCTCTCTGTCTCTCTCTGTGTCTCTTTGTCTCTCTCTGTCTCTGTCTTTCTCTGTCTCTGTCTCTCTGTCTCTGTC
>NW_004524609.1:2332554-2361070 GCF_000260255.1 Octodon degus | reverse complement strand
TATTGAAATTAAAACCGTGCCACCTTCAATCGGTGAGACCTTCTTCAGCTTGCCCCTTCTGTGCTTTGGGCACAGCCCTGGTTCTCTTTGATAACCGCCCTGCAGTCCTGCTGACGGCAGGTTCGTTCTGCACGTTTTTCTTCCTAGATGAGCCACTCCCCGAGTGCCTGATTTCTCTCAGTTGGAGGTGCTACTGCATGATCCCATTCTGGCCAGGGGTGGTAGCACATGCCTGTAACCGCTGCGCTCAGGAGGCTGAGGCAGGAGGATTGCCGTGCAAGAGTTCCAGGCCAGCCTGATATCCACAGTGAGTTTAAGGCCAGCCTGAACTACATAGCAAAGCCTTGTCTCAAACAATAGGGGCTGGGGAGATAATTTGGTGGTCTGAGCACCTGCCTGGCAAGCTCAGGACCTGGGTTCGATCCCCAGTACCACATGCCACGCGGGCCCCAGAACCCCCGGGTGCCGTGCTAGCCACCAAAACTGGGCTTAGTGGTGCACACGTGTAATCCCAGCACTGGGAAGGCTGAGACAGGAGGATCACGACGAGTCTGAGCTGCACAATAAAACCCTGTACCAAATAAATAAAATACCTAGAAGGCTTTTTAAAAGAACAATAGATAAATAAATATTGATCACATTCTGGGCTTTTGGACGTTTGTTGCTGCTGGGTCGGTCACCATTTTCAGTGGTTGGCCATTGTTCTCGGTAGACAGAAGGACGGTATTTCCTGTGAGTAACAAAAGGAAGCGCACACACAGGGAGATGTCCTCACGCTACTGCGGCGCACGCAGCTGCTGCCCATCACACCCACCCGGCACGGGGCCTCTGCGCTGCAGCGCTACCGCTGCCTCGCAAATCTTTGTCTCCTTCGGCATTCTACATCTTTTAAATCTTTTTCCCTTTTTTTCACCAATTTCTTTTCAGGTATCACACTTGCATTTATTTTCTTTCCAGTTTACTTACCATTTCTCCAATTATACTTATTGTATGTATTATTATTTCCTGAGTTGTATCTCTTAATTTCTGAGCTTCTAATTTTTATCTCTATTTCATATTCCAGGCTATTTTCATAATGTCTTTTATTTAGAATTAGTAGGTTGCAGTTACGATCTCTGTCATGGATATTCTTTCTGAGGTGGTCTTATTTCCTGTGGGGGTGTTCCTCAGCTCTTTTTCCCTTTTATTAATAAAAACTATATGACCTTGATATGTTTCAGCTGCTCCTTTTAATGTAAAATTTGTTTTCCTGGACTTTCGTCGTGAAGTGGCATTCATGAAACTTTCATTACTCCACAGGACTCTCTCTGGTGGCTTTGGAGTACGAAAAGCAAGGCAGCTTGCTTCTCGGGCGACGTCACCACTTGAGGTGGAGCTACCTGTCTCTCATCTCCTGTCCACGTCCCCTTTGGCGTTTGGTTCATTCCAGGTGATGTCCTGTGGGTGTGGGCTTGTCCTGCGGAGGGGCTCCCGCGGGCTGAGATTGAGCTAGGTCACTCCAGGATCGTCAGAACTTTCCCCAGAGCATGGCGTTAGTTTTCACGGCCATCCTCACGCTGCCTGCCTTTCAGTGAATGTCTGGTGGGTACTTTGTAGTTCTCTGTCCTCAAGAGACCGCGGAGGAAGCTTCCTTAGCCTTGCTTCCAGACAGACCCTGATACCACACAGGCCCCGTGGCTCTGGGGAGTCTCACCCCACCCACTTGTATGTTAGCATTTGCAGCGATACCTTGTCACCTACCACTGTGGCTTGGCTGTGTCTCCTATAAGTCACATATTGGAAACCATTTACAAGGTCACGTGAAGGGTAACTGTGGCCGGCAATTAAGAGCAGAGAGGGTATGCAGCTGGGCTCTCCGTGACGGCATTAGTAGATTTATAACAAAGGCTCGCGAGCCAGCACAGGGGCGCTGCCTGCCCGTGTGGCATCCTGCACCATTCCCTGGTGCAGCTAGGGGCGTCTGACGGGATGGATGCCAGGGTCACCTCATTCCAGGGGCTGCGGGTTCTTCCTAGAGATTGTCCAGGTTCTTGTTGCCTTGAACGAAGAACTAGACATGGAATGCAGAAAACATAGTGAAGTTTTACATGTTTTTAAAGGTAGGAAAAGAAATATGTTCTGCAGAGTGAGTATAAGCCAGTAAAAGTAGGAAAGAAGTACGCTCTGCAGGTGAAATCAGGCCACTGAGAGAAACAGCCCTGGGTCAACCAGGTTGCAGCTGCCACTGGGCTGCTGTCCCCTGTGTCCATTCTGACATCGGGGCTAAGCCGTCCTATCAAAACCCTGCTTATTTCACCATGGAACTGATGACTGCATTTTTTGATTGGCCCCTGGTGAGGGCGCAGAATTGCTGTTCTGTGCAAAAGTCCCAGATTTCCATGATTGGCAGGCGGTGCCCCCTGGCCCTGTGGGAGGGGCACACCCTCATAGCCTGCCCCGCCAGGGTCGGGGCTCTAGGACCCCTCGGCACTGGGACTGTAAACTAAAAATACGTTTATTCTTTACAAATTGCCTAGTCTGTCGTATTCAGCGATAGCAGCCAAAAATGTCCTAAGACACTTGATTTTGTTGTAAATGTTGTTCCTGGAGTTTTGGTTTTGCTGCAGAGTCCCTCTCTCTGTTTTTATGTAAAGATGCAGAAAACATCAAAAGCTCCGCTGCTGATGCTGTTGTCTTCCCAGAATCCTCTCCCAAGTTAATTCAATTATAAGTGAATTGCAGATTACAGTGCCTGTGGGAGCCTGCTCATAGCGCAGGGGTGTTGACATCTTGCTTCTATTCGGGCCTGGGAAGGTTAAGTAAGAGCTTTAAATCTTAGCTGTTTGTCACAGTTAATGACCAAACATAAGGAAACTCAAATGTGAACATAGTAAATTACCGACTCGCATGAATTTTTCTTCAAGAAAATTAAATTAAATTACAGCAGAAGTATTTCTGAGGATTTGGGAATTATTTTTAACAATAAAGAAACCAGTTATGTGTGCTTTCTCAAAACTGACACAGTGCAGCTTTCTTGTCTGAGGCATGTATGCATAAATTACTTATGTACAAGCTTCTCAGGGTGTAATATATTTGCATATGTTACGATAAATTTTACTTTAATTTTATTACTCATAGATGAAAAATTGTAAGAATTAGCTCAAAAAGGAGAAAAGTTTGACTGCATCGAGTCAACTGAGAGAGAAGCGGGCTTTCAGGGAGCGCAGAATGGACCTTTCGAACAAGAAGTCTCAAGGCGTCATCTTGCGCGGACCACAGCCTTGAGAACCTTTCTAACTGCATGTGTTTCGGTGCGGAAATAGTTAACAATTAATAATTCTGTAAGAAATAGGATTTTGGTTTTGCTACACAGTTTTTCTATCGGATGACAAGGTGTAGCGCCAACAATCAGAGCAGAGAAACAATACTTAAGCACGACTTCAAAAAAAAGAAAAAATGTAACAGAGCTTTGTAGCTAGGAGACAGCGGCGCTGATAGTGCGTTAAAGAGTAGTTGAGGAGCCAGGGGCAGCTCTAGGGCCGTGTTAGGATGCTGCTGAGTGGCACTGCACGCGGTTGCCATGGCTACAGAGCTGCACCAGCCAGAGCCGTGCCGCGTGTGGACCCGCCCGCCCTGCTGCCACCGCCTTCCACACCTGCCCCTGTGCGTTTCCTGCAGCTCCCGCGTGGGGAGAAAAAGGCCATATGGCTTAAATCAAAATATTTTTTTCACTTCTAAAAATCAAAATACCAGAGATTCCGAGCAGAAGGCAAGGAAACATTGGAAAAGGCTGATTTCCCAAGGGTCAAGGCTTCAGAACATTTACTCAAAGAGAAAATGCCGGCGATCCTCAGACACCCATTTCCACAGCTCCTCTGTGCTTCCTCTTTACTGTCTTGATTTCTCTCCCGACTGTGTCGATCCTGGCAGCCTTCCTCCTCCACCCCCGCCCCCGCCCTTGTCAGCAGCGCCGGGAGAGCCGTAATATATTCAAAGGAATACGTGTGGACTGAAGTGGTGGAGAGGGGATCAGAGGTTTGGGCCCTGTTTTCTCCACTAAGATAAAGGACCCATTTCTGAACGCTATTGCCAGGTTTAAGGCAAAGCCAGGATAAGCTGAAGAAAAAATGGTAGCGATTGTTCCAGATATAGAACAGGAAGTAGAAAGTTAAAAAATAGAAGGGGAAAATGTCTGGGTTATAATTAGGGTGCTCCTACAGTGTCACCCTAAGTTGGAGGGTCTGATGGCGAGCACTAGCGGACATGCTGGAGGGATCTCTGGGGCAGCGCGTAGCCGTCCCTGGCGCAGTCTTCCTGGTGGAGTAACTTGAACTTCCTCGGGGGCCTTCTTCACATTCTTGTGATCAGGAGTAAAGCGGTTTAGGGACTTGTCGGTTCTATTTTGGGGACTTCAGACAGTAGAGTCTCTGGAACCTTTAAGCACACACTCACTGCTGATGCCATATAAAGCTAACCCCGTCCAAGATGGTGTGGCACAGAGGAAAGCCTTGCGCTGTGTTAGCTTCCTAGGACTGCCCTGGCAAAATATTGCAAAACGTGTAGCTGAGATAAAGTGACATGCGTTACCTCACAGAGCAAGAGGGGGAGAGCCCCGCAGAAACCTGTTAGAGGCCCTGGCTTACCCTTCCCCAGCCGCGTGGGTGCCAACCGTCTTGGGTGTGCCTTGGCTTCCGATGCCCCACCCCACCCTCCCTGAGCACATGGTGCTCTCCCTCTATCTCTGTTTCTTCTCACTGAGTTTTTATGATGGCACCAGTCGTAAAGGACTAAGGGCCGGTGCTAATCCTGGATGACCTTATCTTAACACATTATAACTACCCTATTTCCAAATAAGGTTATAGTTGAGGTACTGAGGGGGTTAAGACTTCCCACTTTTTTTTTTCTTGGGGGAGGGAGACAAAATCCAACACATAGCGGCATCCAGCTTTCTGAGTTCAAATTGGAAGCCAGACATTTCTCAGCTGTGTGATTTAGGGTGCATCTCAGCCTCTCCTAGTTTTTGTATCTACACAGTGAGGTTACGGGGAAACCCTAGCACCTACTTCACAGGGTTCTCACGTAGGACAACAGTAAAGGGGGAATAAGAGGAGAACAGATAGAATGTGCTAAGTAGAGAGCTCTCGGGGTCCCTTTCACAGGAAGAAGTGGGTCTTACCCAGCAAGCGAACACCAAGGTTCGAAGGGTAAGAATCAGGCTGTGAGGTCCAAGGAGGTGAGCAAATCTCCTCACAAATCCGGGTGGGGCCATTTAAAGTAAAGTGGGTATTGTGTTCTCTGGATTAGGGAATATTTAGTGTTCCTCACGCTTAGGCTGCCTCATGCCCAGCCTGCTCTGTGGCGAGGTGCGCTCCCATGGCACTCACGTTGTGTTGCTCTTGGAAGAGGCAGTGATGCTCAGAGGCCTAGTTAGTCCATCAACTCAGTCAGTCAGTCAGTCAGTCAGTGAACAAGTACATGTGGCGCAATGAAAGAAATAAGGTGCAGCGCCGCTCCTTTGAGCTTTCACTGCAAAGGGAGGGCAAGACAGCGCAGGTGCAGGTTTAGCATCCTCCAAATGCGTGCCGGGCCCGCCCCAGGGCGTGCTGACTGAGACTAGGTGTGGTGACACACACCTATAATCCCAGTGCATGGCAGGCTGAAAACAGGAGGCTCACTGCGAGTCCAATCTGTGTAGTGAGACCCTGTAGACCCTGTACTGAATACATCAAAAAATAAAAAATAAAAAAATACAGTGAATGCTCAAATTTAAAAATCATAGTGAAAGCCACGTTGCCAAGCAGAGTAGGCTAAGTGTTTGCAGCAAGGGGCAGCGTTGGGAGTAGTAGCCGGAGGGAAATTAATGGCAATGTGTCTGCTACTGTAATAAATGTTTTATTTAAACATTTGCTGTAGTTTATGATTGCTTCTCATTGATCAAACATTTACAGTCTCTCTCCCTCCCTCTCCCTCTCCCTCCTCCTGCTACCCCCTCTCCCTCCATCTCCCATTCACTCTCCCTTCTGCCTCTCTCTCTCCCTCCCTCTCCCTTTCTCCCTCCCCCCTTTCTTTTGCTCCAGGATCTCGCCATGTAGTCCAGACTGGCCTCGAACTCACTATGAAGCCAGGCTGATCTCAAACTTTTGGTGATGCCTCAACCTCCAGAGTTCTGGGATTACAGGTGTGCACCATCACCCCTGGCTGGCAATTTCTGTCAAATTAAAGCCTTACTCATCCTTATGCACCTTCTTCATTGGAACTGGCTTGTGCAAGCCTGGGCTCTTCTCCAAAGTCAGAATGACCACTAAACGTAAATACTCTGAATTGATTCAAAACACGGAGACAGGGCTGGAGAGATAGCTCAGTGGTCTAAGTGCCTGCCGGCAGGTGCAAAAACCCAGGTTCAGTCCCCGGTACGTCATGCCATGCTGGCCCGGAAACCCGGGGCGTGCTGTGCCAGCACCAAAGCTGGGTGTGGTGGCTCACACCTGTAATCCCAGCACTGGGGAGGCTGAGACAGGAGGATCACTTCAAGTCTGAGCTGCATAGTGAGACCCTGTATCAAATACACAAATAAATTTAAAAATTAAACAAACAAACAAACATTGAGACAGCTACTTATAATGCTAGGTACCTATACATGCTAAGGAGAAAATAAAGCCGGGTAAGGGGAGAGGACAGTAGGGACACCGTGTTTCTCTTGCACTAGAATGTGACCTGCTAGCTGGACGGGCTACTCTCCGGGGAAAGAGCAGCCTGGGCTGAAGGAGAGCGCAGGCGAAGCTCTGACAGTGGCGCGTGCTTGTGCCTCCAGGAAGCGGCAGGAAGGCCGGGGTGCTCAGAGCAAGTGTGGGTCGTTTCAATAATCAGAATACAGAAGCCAGATTCAGGTGACATGGAGGCAGTGTGGCAGTGAAGCGTCCAGGCTCGAGAGCCAGCGAAACTTGAATTTGAACCCAAGCCCTGCCATTTGTTCGTTTTATGTGCTTGAACAAGCCATCTAATGCTGACCAGCTTCAGTTTTCTCATCTATACAGTAGCAAAAAAAAAGTTATTTTGTAGGAATGTTTTGCAGTGCAAGTGACGGGCTAGAGAGAGAGCTCAGTGGCATAAGCGCCTGCCTGGAAAATGCAAGGTACTGAGCTTGATCCCTGGTACCAAAGAAAATTTTAAATTTTAAAATATAAAGTGAAAGAGGGGATACAAGTGAACAACCATTTTGTATCTATATATCCAAAATAGTTATGATAGATATACAGCTACATTCTCTTAATTCAATGAATAGGAAAGTTTGTTCTATAGTGTTTGTGGACAGGATATCATGTCTTCATCGTGTACAATGAATAACCGCTAAGAAGACAACAATATTCAGTGTATTAATAATTGAAACTGTCCTACTAATTGGCTTTGAAACTGTCTCATTGCTATTTGTTTCTCAATAAAATTATTTTTAAAAAAATATAAAGTGAAAATGAGGTTTGAAAAATGATGAGCATGAAAAAAAAAATGATGAGCATGGCAGGAAAATTTGGGGTTGAATTCTAGTTGTGTATCTTCTTGCTTTTCAGTCATATACTGAGATTTGGCCTTTCCATATATAAAATGGGAATAATAATATTATGTAATAGAACTGTTAGGACAACTTAGATGAAGTATGCTTTGATTTTTAGCACATTTTATCTTTATGAACAGACACACTTTTGTCTTACTCAGGACCTACTATTTTCATTTAATCCCAAAAGTCACATCTTTCTTTAATTCTGAAAAATGTTTCTTGGGGGGCCTGCCCCTTAGCTCAGTCCTTTAAGTGGCTGCTTCAACAAAGCAGTCAGGCTCAGGTTGCTGTGGTTCAATCCCCACAACTCAAGCCAGCCAAACCTGCCTGAAGGCATTCGGAGCAAAAAAAAAAAAAAGTTTCTTCACTAGCTCTTTGAATGAGCTCTCCTCTGAGCTTGCTGTTTTCTCTATATAGTGAAGAGAAGCCATGTTCTACGGCAGGACGAATGACACCAATGTCTCTGGAGTTTAAACGAGGTTTGTCCCTCATGCCTACTCCGGGATCATTGGCTGATCCCTGTCCTAGACTCTGGGCTGGCCTCACTCTGAGACCCAGCTGGTAAAGAACCTCAGGTTGGAACGTTGCTGGTTGCAGTGGCAAAAGTGGAAAAGAAGAGTGTGGTGCACTGTGGTGAACTGTGCATGGTGTCTGTTGCTGCTGTCATTGGAGACAGAGTCTTGCTACGCTGAGTTCAGGCTAGCCTCGAACTCACACTCACAGCGATCTTCTTGCCTCAGCCTCGCGAGTGCTCTACAGACATTTGCCACCGCACCAGCAGAGTCTTAAATCTTCCCATAGAGACGTCCACTCACATTGTGTTGGCAAAAGCAAGTCACACGACCAGCTAACTTCCACACTGTGGGGAAGTACCACCACCCGCAGATCCAGGGCGTGGCCAGAGCACAATGGGAGTCAGCAATGGCGACTTGTCCGGGAACTCTGTTAGACGCACCATGGACTCGTCTGTTCTCCCTGCATGCTTCTCAACTCCTCTTCCATGTTAGCCCTTTAATCCTTTCTGAACTGCATACCTTAGCTAATTCACGAAGTTTTTCTTGAGCCAGGTCTAGATTGTACTGTACAACCATGCCACTGAGTTTTAAATTTCAAACACTACAGTTTTCATTTCCAGAATTTTTTCTATCCACTCTTCTTTTTCCTGCCCCTTTTCTGTTGCGTGGATCCTATTTCTTCTTTCATATTTTTAAGCGTTGTAAAGTCTCTTTTAGCATGGGCTATTATTTCTAGCTCTGGGAGTACATGCCCTCTTAAGAACTGAGCTGCTGACCCTTGAAATGATTTGTTTTCTTGCCTACTTTACCTGTCTTTATTTTGGGGTCATCTTCGTGGGCTATTTCTGTGTGCCCTGGTTATGGAAGTGTCCCTACAGGGCAGTGTCGCCTCTGGGGAAGCCCTCTGGATACTTCAAGATCTGGGCCAGCTCTCAATGTTAGAGCCTCACTAGGGGACCTCAGAACCACAAAAAGAAATGTGTTCAGGGTCAGCACAGCCTCGCGGGTAGGGTGGCCTGGGATGCCGCTTCCTCAGGGGCTCTGCTTTCTCTTATTTCCATCCATCACCTGGTTAAGGGTCCAGTTTGCTAACACTTCCCAGGGCTGCTAGGAAGAACTGTCATAGATCCCATCTAGTAAATGGTGTGCACCTTTCTGGCGTGGGGCCGCTGTAGGCTGCTGAGGTTCCCTCATCCTCACCATGGGTTCTGAAACCTGAGCCCGGCTCCTCCTGCTGGCTGGGAACACTCCTCCATCCATGAAGGTCTGCTTTAGGATCCAACAGCCCAGTAGGGCTCACTTTCTGTTCCTTCTCATACCTCATTTTCAGACCTTCTTTCCGTTCTAGGACCTGGAGAGGCCTCTTACTCAGTTTGAGCTCAGGCATCTATTAAAAAGCAAGCAACTAGTTTGTTATATTTTAAGCAAGAATTCTATGTTTTTGGATTTAGGAACCCTTCTCCACTGTTGGTGGGACTGCAGACTGGCACAACCACTATGGAAATCAGTGTGGAGAGTCCTCAAAAAGCTAGGATTGGGGGGCTGGTGAGATGGCTCAGTGGTCTAAAGCACCTACTTAGAATAAGCTTAGCAAAGCGCAGGGACCGCGGTTCAATCCCCCAGCACCACATGCCATCCAGCCCCGCCCCCTGGTGGGCTGAGCTGGCCACACACACACACACACACACACACACACATTCATAAATAAAAAAGCTAGGATTGGGCCAGCGAGATAGCTCAGCAGACTACGGCCTGCTTTGGCAAGCAGAGGGAACAGGGTTCTATCCCCAGTCCCACCTGCCATGCTGGTCCCACCCTTGGGATGCACTGAGCCAGGCACTGAGTCCGGGAGTGCTGGCACACACCTGTAATCCCAGCGCTGGGGAGGCTGAAAACAGGAGGATCACTTCAAGTCTGAGCTGTGTAGTGAGACCCTGTAGCAAATACATAAAATGAAAAAAAAAAAAAAAAAGGGCTAGGATTATCTAGGGAGATAGCTCAGAGACATAACTGCCTGCTTGGCAAGCATAGTTCCTGAGTTCAATCCCTGGTACCTAAAAGAAAGCTAGGATTAGAAATCCCATTCAAGCCAGCTATTCCTCTCCTAGCTATTTTTCCAAATGAACTAAAAACATCATACCACCGTGATTTATGTGCACCTGTGTTTATAGCAGCCCTATTTGTCATAGCTAAGTCTTGGAAGCAACCCAAATGCCCACCAATTGAGGAGTGGATAAAAAGATGTAGTATTTTTACACAATGGAGTATATTACTCAGCTATAAAGAAAGATAAACTTGAGGCTTTTGTAGGTAAATGGATCTAGCTAGAGACCGTTCTATGCTGGTAAGTGAAATAAATCAGGCCTGTATGTACAAACATTGGATTGTCTTGCTAGTGGAAAAACCTAATAGAATAAATAAAATCTGAGAAGTACAATAGAAACTGTGAAAGGAAAAGAAATCTGTTCAATGGAAAGGAAAAACTGGGATGAGGAAAAGGGCAAAAGAAAGAAGGAAAATATACATTCATGCATATATATACAAGATAGGTTGGATAATTAATTGTACTGCTGATTTTAGCTGATCTATTGAAAGGAACAGTTAAGGCTTGGCTTTTTCTCTTTTTAATTTCTTACCCTTTTTAAAACCAGTTTTGCATTTTTATATTTGGTAGTCTAAACAACCAACGTGATGATAACATTATGTAATGCAGCAACCATTGTTGAATTCCTAAAAAGAAAATCACCTCAGCTTTTTGCATTAAGAATTTCCTGCTTTTTGATGAGAATAAACTTAACATTTGAGTGAGCTTATTAAGATGATAACTAGTAGGTTATGAAAGATCAAGAAAGTGTTTTCTAAAGAGAGAAGACACAAACATATCCACATGCTCAAGTAAGAAACCATGGGCAAAGGGCCGGGGAGATGGCTCAGTAGAATAAGCGCTTCCCTGGCAAGCTTAACGACGTGAGTTCAATCCCCGGTTCCGGGGAAAAAGAAACCATAGGCAAGTATGGAAAAAAAACAAAGTAAGAGGAATTAAAAAAAAGAAAGAAAGAAAGAAAGAAAGAAACCATGGGCAAGGGCCGGCCAGATAGCTCAATGGACTCAAGCACCTACTTAGGCAGAGCGCCGCGACTGGGTGTCGATCCTCGACCTGTTTTGCTGGCACCACCCCCAGGGCGTGCTGAGATGGCAGTTGAGACTAGGCTTGGTGGCATGTACCTATAATCCTAGCGCTTGGGAGGCTGAAAACAGGAGGATCACTATGAGTTTGATCAGCGTAGTGAGACCCTGTTGACTCTGTACTAAAAACATAGAAACCGTGGACAAGGCAGAGATGGGATTCCTGAACGTGCAGAAATTACTGTCTAGAGACAACATTGGAATCTGGAATGGATGATGTTGGGATTTAGAGCTTAGCATAGATAAGGATCTGCTTTGGAGTGCAGAAGCATTAGCTCCTCCTTGGAAACAGAAAGAAGAGGTTCACGTCATTAAAAGTCACTGGGAAGTCTACAAATTGGTGCCCGACCCCTGTGTCTAGTTAAGATGTGGAAATGGAAGATTTGCACCCACGGTGAGGAGCAAGAGCGCGGATAAAAGACACACAGGAAGGAACATCTGGAGAGACAAGCAGGCCCCGCTCGTGTGCTGCAGCAGACATCAGGAATAGAGCCACCAACACGGAGGATGGAAATATCCTTCCGCCTCCGCACATGTGGGCGCAGAGCGCGAGCTGGGCTGGCTCAGGGTTACGGTCTGCGAGGCAGCTGCTGCGGGAAGACAAACGGGCGAAGGACGGCTGGTGGGAAGAGCGCTGCGAAGCGATGGAGCAGGAAGAGGAAGGGAGCGTGCATCGACCCCACCGCTGAGCAGCAGCGCACAAGCGGAGCAGGCCAGGCCGGGATTAGTGGCTCGGCCCCAGCAGCGCATTCAGCCCTCCAGAGCTGGTGGTTGTCACTCAGGACGCAGCGTTACTTTTGTGACCAGGCTTTCTGCTCATCTCTTGGGTAGAAGTTGCCTGGCCCTGTGGGAACAGCTGTTCCGCTTCTTCTAATCTGGAGTCATTCATTCGCTATCTTCACGTGTTCCGAGCTTAGGCTCCCGAGAGAGGGCAGTGGCTGGTGGGGCCATTTCGGGCCCCCCGGGCCGTCCTGGTACCAAGCCATGCCGCAGACTTTTACCTTTGGGCCAGCTTGGGGGCCGGTGACGGGTGTATGGTAGACACGGGCTGGTGCCCAAGAGCCCTCTCGCAGAGGCCCAAGGCCTGCCGCAGGTCATTCCCGAAGGGCGGACCCTGCAGGCAGCACTTTATCATAAACGTCTCAATAGAACTTCTCCTCCCGGACTTCTTAGTAGGTCTCTATCTGTTTCTTTAGTTTTCACATCTTTCCATCTTGTGAAGCTGGACACAGCTCAACAATTCCTCACGTAGCACACCTAATTGTGGAAGTTGCATATTCTGTATCCGCTGGGAATTCACTCCCCCCGCACCCCTTATTCACACACACACATAAATAAGTTCCCGTACTCCCCCCCCCAACTTCCAGCTCCCATTCTGAAGAAGCAATAAATTATTTTCTACACATAATTTTCTTGCTGGCATGCATACATTAACAACAGCAGTGGAGAATCTTCCAAAGTGTGATAAAATGAGCGATTTCAGTTTCTAGGTGAGATTTTTATCACTTAATATAAAATATTCTGAAAACATCTATCAATTTCTGTTACCTAGAGCAGGTCTCAGCACACTTTTTTGGAAGGGGCTGGGGAGTAAATACTTCAGGTTTCACGGGGTGTACCGCAAGCACTACCACAACTATTCAGTTTTCTCTCTGTAGTAACCATAGACAATATCAAAATGAGCATGGCTGTGTTCCAATAAAACTTTATTTATAAGAACAGGCATAAGGCTGGGCTTGGCCAAAGCACTGTAGTTTACTACCCTTCAGTCTAGAGGCTAATTCTTTGTAACATCTGTTACTGAGCAAGAGCTGAATCTCACAATGCTAGTGGTTTTTTCTTTTTTCTAACAGATGGCATAGAAGTTCACTGACCTAGTGGCTCTTTACGCAAATTAAGTTATACAGTGATAAATAATTGAAGGTCCCCACACAGTGTCTGTCACTCTGGAGCCATGTAGTGCCTCTCCTGTGTGGCCCTATTCAGTAGCTATGAATATATTTGAAGTTATTTTTCTGCAGCTCCAATTTCAGACCAGACTAAGGCAAAGAAAAATCCCGTGTTCATCTATTCATGCAGCAAGGTTTGGCGACCCTTCTGATTGGCCCAGACACGGCAGCAACTGCCAGGAACACGAAACAGGGCTCAAACAAGGTCTTTGTCCTCAAGGAGCTGTGGCTTAGTGAAGTGTATTAGTTTCCTAGGGCTGCTCAAATGAAGTTACCAGAAACCAGGTGGCTTAAGCAGAAATTGATTGATTGTCTCAAAGTTCCAGAGGATAAACGTTTGCAATCAAGTTGCTGCTGGGCTGTGCAGCTCTGAAGGCTGAAGCGAGGTCCTTCCTGCATCCTCCCAGCCCCTGGGGTCCCCTGCGGCCCTGGGCAGAGGAGTGCTTGGCTCCTAGCTGCAGCTCCTCACTTTCTGCCTCCACTGCCACGTGCATCCTCTCCTCGGGCGTCTGTCTCCTCTCACGACACCAGGAATATTGGATGAAGGGCCCCATCTACTTCAGCATTATCTCATCTTAACTAATTGTATCTACAAAGATCCTATTTCCAAATAAGGTCACATTGCCAGCTGCTAGGTGGTAGGATTTCAGTGTATCTTTCTGGAGCGTCACAATTCAGTTCATAACATAAAATAAGAGTAAGGGTAGGGCTGGGGAGATAGCTCGGTGGTCTAAGCGTCTGCCCGGCAAGAGCAAGGACCTGGGTTCGATCTCCTGTACCTGAATGCTGTGCCAGCGTGCCCTGGGAGCACAGAGGGCACACCTATAAGCCCAGCACTGGGGAGGCTGAGACAGGGGGATCATTACGAGTCTAAGCTGCATAGTAAGAACCTGTACCAAATAAAGAAATAAATAAAATATTTTTTTAAGTGTGAAAAATATGGTTGTTTCTGTGGAACTCTGTGTCAGTCGCCCGATGGCGCAGGCAGAGGAGACAGCTTTCCGGGAGTCGGGAAAAGCTCTACAGGTGCTGCGGTGCTCGAGCAGACGCCGGAAAATGATGCAGAGTGTTCGACAGGCACGACGTGGGCTGTAAATCCGACGTGGGAATGGAAGAGCTTCCTAGCAGGGCCGCAGCGCGGCAATCGCGTGACGCCACTGCTTTCACGTCCCAGCCCACCTGGAAAGGGGCTTATGCTTCCTGAATTCCGGAAAAATTAAAATGAGGTCACAGACACCTTGACTCTTGCTCTTTGGTGCAATTGTGAGTTACTCGAGATCACTGGTGGGAAGAGTGACAATGAAATTGGAAGGAAAGGACCGGGAAGATAGTTCAGCAGACTAAGCGCTTGCTTAGGTAAGCGCAGGGGCCAGGGTTCGATCCCTGGTACCACATGCCACACCACGTGCCACACCGGCGCTGGCCCTGCCCCCGGTTGTGTTGAGCTGGTGATGGAGTCTGGGCGTGGTGGCACTAGCGAGGCAGAAAACAGGAGGATCAGTACGAGTCTAAGCTGCTTAATGAGACTCTGCACAAAAAAAAAGGAAAAAAGAAAATGGAAGGAAAGAAAG
Organism: Octodon degus; assembly: GCF_000260255.1. Lineage (NCBI taxonomy): Eukaryota > Metazoa > Chordata > Mammalia > Rodentia > Octodontidae > Octodon > Octodon degus. The sequence continues at coordinate 2,346,318 of NW_004524609.1, read as the reverse complement.
AAAGAAAGAAGGAAGGAGGGAAAAAAAGAAAGAAGGAAGGAAGGAAGGAAGGAAGGAAGGAAGGAAGGAAGGAAGGAGGGAAAAAAAGAAAGAAAGAAAGAAGCAAGCTGGAAGGCAGAGGGCTGGGTGGCAGGTGACAGATGCAAGCTGGATTAGCACGGTGAACACACTGGTTTTACTTCACTTGCCTGTTACAGTTTAATAAAAATAGCAGTGCTTTCTAAACATGCCTTCAGCGGCACTCACACAAGATGGAGAAAAAGCCAATTGTGCATTTCAAAGAAAAGCACACCCAAGGGTAGCTGGAGAGGAAAGCGGTAGGAAGGGGAGAGAAGGCGGAGCCTGCGCCCAGCGCAGGCCCAGGCGCAACCTGAGAGCGTAAGTGCGTTCTGTCTCATTACTCCCAAATCACCGATAAAGACCTACAGAGCTGGAGAGTTTAAACATAGAGCCCTTCCTGCACAGCTACTGATCTCATTGCAGAAATAACCACCCGCCCCCGCCACTGTGTATGCTGGGACTCTGGCCTACCCCTCACGGTAGCCGCTGCCCACAAGTGGCTGCTCAATAATGGAAATTAAGTTAAAATGATTTTCCCGGGTTGCATTAATCCACTTAAACAGCTCCGTGGCCACATGGGGCCAAGGGCTAGCGCCGTAGAACATTTCCGTGAAGAACAAGAAGACAACCTTGTAAGGACGGAGCACTGCGCTGTGATTCTGTTTGTGTACGAGATCAAATTGGTGTGAAACAGCGTTCCAAACTGTCTTTGGAAAACGAGGAAAGCATAGTTAGCCATAGTTTGTGAATGATATATTATTACTGTATTAATGAAGGCAATCTAATAATTTAAAGAAAATTGAGAGAGGTAGTTTTATAGCCTAGTGAAATGTACCAAAATCAAAAGAACCTACCCTGCAGTAATCAGTACCATGTTTACACTGTAATCAGTTATTTAATTCACCAAAATAACATCATCTATCTCATTAAATTAGCATTGTCAACTTAAATACCATGGGCTCCACAGTGTGGTAGAAATTTACTTTGAAAAAAAAAAACCCATCAGTTCATAAGAACTATAAATATTAGGAGTCTGCAGCTGGTGGGGGGGAGGGGCGGAAACACCTTTCAAGGTAACATTTTACTAAGTAATTTAAGTAAATGTAAGGATCAGTGGAGCGGTTTTGTTTACTTTTCGAAAAGCTCGTTATGGTATTCAAGATTGAGAGACACGGCAATAGCCCATAGCCCTTAGGGTAAAGCAGCCTGCTGCTCCAGGCCACCTAGCTCACTTGGCTGTCCTCGTCCTAGCCACTCAGGGTAACGAGGACACTCCGCACCAGTGTGCTGTGATTCCCCTGAGAGATACAGTATGACACCAACTGCAGCAGCTGGCAAGGCTGCACACTGACAAAGCACTTTACTCCATAATTTTCTAATCACCCCACTATTTTAGAATTCAATTAGTAAAATTTGATTTATGCTGTTCGTAAAAACAGAATTTTCCACCATCCCTTCACAGCTCTTAATACTCAGAGCATGTTTTCAGTGAGCGAGGAAACCAGCTCGGAAGCGAGCCTTACCCTTTCCGTATCAGACACATTTTCCCTCTGTCTTAATCAGACGCGCTGTTCTCAAGCACCTCACTGATGGAAACAGGACTCAAGAGCATCATTTTCATATTACACTTCACAGTGTTTTACTGAAGAATTCCGTATCTTCTCACTTAATCTTAGGCCTCCAGCTTTCCCCTTGAAATTGACAGATGCATTTCACACCCACTGAGTCAAACACAGATTTCCTCACCCTAAGTGGGAAGTAGAGACTGGGCCAGGGTGTAGCTCTGTGGCAGAATTCCTGGCTGACAGGTACACGTGGGGTTCTGTGTTCAATGCCCAGCGCTGACAAGAACAAAACAGTGGGGGGGGGGGAGTAAAAGCAAGCTGGTCTGTGCGGGGCTGCCTCATGCAACACGCCCAAGGCGCTGTCGCTCACGCTGGTCTTATGGCTGTGACTGCAGTTGTCACAGGAGCCAGCTCAGGCAACTGCTATATGCCGAGGAAGTAAACTCTTATTTTAAACCATTTTGTGTGCTACTCAGGGACCCCCTTCTTCATGTTGTGCCACTGTATATCACCCCAGAACTTGGATGACTTCCTTACTGCTTATTTCTGAAAAATACATCATAAATTATCTCACCACTTCCTGCAAAGTAAGCACTGAAGAAGATACTTCGTAGGTAAGTAGCAAATAAAATACCAAAATCTTAGGAACCAGGATACTATGAAATGCTTTAAAAAAATAAAATAAATAACCTGCTTAGCACCTCCTGAAATACCTCAAAGATATGCAAACGAACTCTGGGCAAAGCTCTAAATATCCACCTCCCTCCCGGAGAAGGTGTTTCTGGTTGTTGAGATAAGTAAAGCAATCTTTTACTTGAATTTTGCATATGTGGTTAATTATCGTTGGAGTTCAATTATACTACGCTAATAATAGTGCTTCTCATTTATTTGGGTTTTTTTTATATGCCAGACATTATGCCAAACTATATTATTCATTCCTTTATAATCACTTAGGGAAGGTAGGTAAATATTATCTCCATTTTACAGATTTTATTTAAAAAATAGTGAGGCTTACAAGTTAACCTGCGTTAACTTAGAGGTTAACAATGTTGGCGTAGGATTTGAACTTAGAACTTCCTGAACTCCCAAGTCCAGACTCTTGCCCTTACAAACAATAGCACACTATAATGATACAGCATTATATACATTTATATATTATATATGCATATAATTCCAATTATGAACCAATTAACTGGCTATATCCCGGTTAATTTGTTGCTAGTCCTCAACCTAGGCACTTCACATTTTCAATATCTGCTTCCAACTTCCAGGAAATACCAAGGCAAGATCGCATTACAATCAGTTGTAGATTCTTTCCCAGTGCTAGAGGTCGAGTCTAAGGCCGCATGCGTGCGAGGCAGAAGTGCTGCCGTTCAACTGCATCCCCATCCCCAATCATTTTGAAGCTATTACTTGGGGTATCGGCATCTCATAAACCCTTCATAAAATTACCTGTTTTTCTCCTCTTTATGCATAAGATTTAGTCCAAAGCACTTTCATCTGCAGCAGAGTCCTTATAACGAGAGGTTGTACCTCTTCTTTTCCATGGCGAATTCTCAGCAGTGCCCCATTAGGGTGACCTCACCTTTCCAGCAGGGTTACCTTTGCAGAAGAATCGGCCACTGACAGCCGGGCATTCTTGAGAAACATTGCTTAAGACAGGCCTAGAATAATGAATTACCCACTTAAAAAAGCAAAGGATGTTTTTGAGAGCCTGGATTTTCCCCCCAGTTCATCCTAAGTTCTGACCCTATAACATCAGTGTTTTTTTTTTAATTTTTTTTACATTTATTTATTTATTATGTGTGTGTGTATGTGTGGCCAGCTCAGCCCACCAGGGGGCGGGGCCGGCTGGCATGTGGTGCTGGGGGATTGAACCGTGGTCCCTGTGGTTTGCTAAGCTTGTTCCAAGTAGGTGCTTTAGACCACTGGGCCATCTCACCAGCCCCACATCAGTGTTTTTTGGAAAAACATAAGGTTTAAACTCAAGTGACCTTGAAAAGATATTAGTTACTAGGTGAGTTTTGATAGTTAACTCTATTAACCTGGAAGTAGCCTGCGAGGGGAGCAACTCTCCCTTTTACCTTCCTTCCATCCCAGGCCCAGAGGCAAACTTAGAAAGCCTCCATTCCCATTGTTAGCTCTTGTACCTTGTCAGTTTATTCCAAGAGAAAATGTATCCCCTTGAGGAGAAAAATTTGTGGTAGGTACTGGACAGACAATTATTTCATATGCTGTAGAACCTATTTAATACAATTTATCTAACACTGTATGGAATTGATGGTCTTATCAGCTTAACTGACATTTGTATTGGAAACATGAATAAAAGGGGTTAGCTAGGCCAGTGATGTCTGCAGAGTTGTGATGTGTAAGGATTTCAAATCTGAAAGGGAAGCATGACTTTTGCTATGTGTGTCAAAGCCCTAATTCCCAGTATGATAGAATTTGGAGATGGGGGTTGTGGGAGGTAATTAAGTTTAGATTATGTCATGAGGGTGGGTCCTCATAATGGGATTAATGCTCTCATAAAAAGGGAATTGAGAGAATTTGCTTTTTTCCTGCAACATGAGGGCACAGCAAGAAGAAGGCCGATCTTCAAGTCAGGAAGCGCTCTCACTAGGGTCCCATCAGACGCGCCCTGACCTCACACTCCCGACCCTCCAGAACTAGGACAAAATACATTTCTGCTGCTTAGGTCATTCGGTACCTGCATTTTGTCACGACAGCTCATCTTCTATTGCATTCAAGGCACCTACTCACAGGCAAAAGATAATGCATTTTCAGTTAGCATTTGTATAATTCATTAAAGCAAATCTGATAGGAGCTACCCCTGGCCATTCTTTTATGTATCCTTAAACTTGGAAGTGATAAAATGGCTTTTTAAAAAGTTGTACAGGACTTGAAAACTGACTTGGCCAGAGGACACCAGGGTACACACACTCCACCAAGGGGAAACACTTCCGGTACAAACTCCTAAATTATGACTGGTTCCCTTATACACCTGTAGACTCTGTGCCTATAGTCTTTTTTTTTTTTTTTTTTAGAATTATCTTTTATTTATTTAGTGTGTGTGTGTGTGTGTGTGTGTGTGTGGCCAGCTCAGCCCACCAGGGGGCAGGACTGGCTGGCATGTGGTGCTGGGGGATTGAACCGCGGTCCCTGTGCTTTGCTTAGCTTAGCTTGTTCTAAGTAGGTGCTTTAGACCACTGAGCCATCTCACCAGCCCCTGTGCCTGTAGTCTTAAGTACAAAATCAACAGTTGCCACTGTTGGTCAGTTTCTACATTGTGCTTGATGCCCTTGTTATTGCTAATTGTACGACTGCGGCTAGGATGTCATATCTGCTGTGATCACTTGATCTCCCTTGGGTGACAGTATTGAGAAGCTCAGAAATCTGAGCACACACCTGTAATCCCAGCACTGGGGAGGCTGAGACAGGAGGATCCCTAGGAATCTGAGTTGCATAGCAAGACCCTGTACCGAATAAATAAATAAATAATTTTAAAAATATATTTTTTAAAAGATGTAAAATCCAACGATATGCAGTATACAAGAAACACATTTAACTCAGAGGAAATTTATAGACTAAAATCAAAAGATTAAAAAACAATACTCCATGCTCCAGAAACTCAGAAAAAAAGCAGGATTAGCTTTTCTGTTTGCAGACAAGGTGAACTTCAAACTAAGAATGATCAAAAATCATAAAAGAAGGTCACTACATACTTGTTGGGGGAAAAAAATTCAAGAAGAAGAGATAACAATCCTAAATATATATGTACCATGTCCAGGAGCACTCGACTATATAAGATAAATGTTAATGGACATGAAAAATCAAATAACCAATGACACAATGACAGGAGACTTCAACACCTCATTCTCACAAAGAGATCAATTAGGCAAAAAATCAGCAGAGAAATAACAGAACGGAACCAAACTTGTGAGCAAATAGACTTAGTAGACATATACCGAGTGTTCCACCCAACATTAGAATACAAATTCTTTTCCGCAGCACCTGGGACATTCTCTAAAGCAGACCATGTGCTAGCCAATGTGCTTAAATAGATGCAAAGCAATTGAAATTATCCTATACGTATTCCCATAAACACGTGAAAATGAAGTAACTCCCTCCTGAACAATCAAGAAGAAGTTAATACCCAAAGTCAAATGAAAATGCAGATACGACTTACTGTGATCTGTGGGATGCAATGAAAGCAGTCCTCAGAGAGAAATTTATAGTAGTGAACTCTCACGTCAGGCAAACAGAATAAGAACAAATAAATATGGGCTGGAGAGATGGCTCAGTGGTCTAAAGCACCTACTTAGAACAAGCTTAGCAAAGCATCAGGGACTGCGGTTCAATCCCCAGCACCACATGCCAGCCAGCCCCGCCCCCTGGTGGGCTGAGCTGGACACACACACACACCTCTCTCTCTCTCTCTCAAATAAATAAAAAAAAAATAAAAAAAAAAGAACAAATAAATAACCTAATGCTACACTTGAAGCTTCTGTTAGAAAAAAGAGCAACTTCCTGGCAAGTGCAACGTCCTGAGTTCAAGCTCCGGTTACACACACACACACACACACACACACACACACACCAATAAAAAATAATACTGGCAAGCAGAATGCAGCAAATCATCAAGACTATACGCTAGGACTAGGTGAGATTCGTCTCAGGGATGCAGGGATGGCGCAACATATGCAAATCAATAAATGTAATACATCACATCAACAGAGTCAAAGACAAAAACTGCATGATCATCTCAATAGATGCAGAAAAAGTTTTGACAAAGCCCAGAACCCATTCATGATAAAAAATAAAAAAAAAACCTACAGAAAATCAAAATAGATGGTCTTTATTGCCATCTGATAAAAGCCATCTAAGACAAACCAACGGTCAACATCATATTAAATAGACAAAAACTAAAAGCTTTCACTCTAAAATAAGGAACAAGACAAGGATGCCCACTTCTATCACCACTTCTATCCAATATAGTTCTGGAAACATTAGCCAGAGCAATTAGACAAGAGAGAGAAATAAAAGAAATGAGGATACGAAAGGAAGAAATGAAATTATCATTATTTCCAAGTGATAAGATACTCTCCATAGGAGATCCCAAAAACTCCACCAAAAGACTTTTAGATTTAATAACCAAATTCAGTAGTGTAGCAGAATACAAAATCACACTCAGAAATCAGTGCTGGGCTGGCAGGACAGCTCAGCGAATGAAGCACTTGCTTAGGCAATTGCAGGCACCAGGTTGGATCCCTGATACTGCACGTCATGCTGGCCCTGGTCCCAGGTGCACTGAGCCATCCCCTGAGACCAGGCGTGGTGACGCACACTGGCAGTCGTAGTTGCATAGTAAGACCCTTTACCAAATACGTTAAAAAAAAAAAAAAAAAATTAAAAATTGTGGCCAGGGAATAGTAGTGCATGCCTGTGATTCCAGCACTTGTGAGGCTGAGGCAAAAGGATCTCAAATTCAAGACTGACTTGGGCTTCCTGATGAGTTCAAGGCCAGCCTGAATTAGGTAGAGACACCCTATCTTAAAAACAAAGGAAGGAGGGGCTGGGGAGATGGCTCAGTAGGATAAGCGCTTGACTGGCAAATGCAAGGATCTGAGTTCAATCCCCGGTTCCGCAGGAAAAAAAAACCAAAAAACAAAAACAAAGGAAGGGGGGCCTGGCCCTAGCTCAGTTCTTTAAGTGGCTGCTTCGGCAAAGCTTTCAGCCTCAGGTTGCTGGAGTTCGATCTCCTCAGCACTCCAGCCAGCCAAACCACCCCTGAGGGCATTCGGAGAAAAAAAAAAATCTTTATAAAAACAAAGGAAGAATTTATGTGATTTTATTCTTTTGACCAAAAACTCTAGAGAAAACATGGTGTTGTACATGAGTATATTCTTACAGCAAGATTTTGTATTTTAGTCTAAGCATATTAAGTGGAATGGATTTATGCCATAGTCATCAAAGCTGAGTATGGGTTCACTGTAGTGTCCTTTATGAATGTTTTAAAATATTGACAATACAAGGTGTGACGGAAATGTTTGGTTAATGTTTAAATTTAGAAACTTTTTTTTTTTTTTTTACAGTGAAAGACACATTGCTATTAATTCCTGTCAACACCACCAAACCTCCTGGGTTCAAACACACTCACGTTCTGAAGTAGTTCTGCAAGGCCTGTGTCGTGAGAGCTATAACAAGGTCTGATCAAACATATACTGCGGCCTGGGCTACAGAAGCAAGCTCCAGGCTCGTCTGCACTGCACAGCAAGACCCTGTCTCGGAAAAACAAATACAAACTGGGTGCGATGGAGCACACCTGTCGCCCGGCACTCGGGAGGCTGGAGCAGGAGCAGTGCTGAGAGCTCAAGACCAGCCTGAGCCACGCAGCAGGCCTTGTCTCAAACGAAGCAAGGGTCCGGGATACAGCTCAGCAGCATAAAGGTCCTGAGTTCGATCCCCAGGACTGAGAAAACAAACCAACCAACCTGTGAAGGCTGTGAAGGCTGCTGTGAATGGCAGGCTCTTAAAAACGTAACAGCGCGTCCTCACATAATTCACTGGATCCCGCACTGTGAGAATTCTGGCTCTTCCTCAAAGTCAAAGTGACCTGGTCAGTGTTTTGAGTCAGTTCAGGACGTGGAGGCAGCCACAGCAGTGTAACTAGACACAGGAGAGAATTCCCAGAAACTGGCCAGAACAACTGGATAAGCATATTCAAAGCAAGGGGGAGTATTCTGAGAGAGATTAGTGATAATGGGTCTTTAAATGTAATTTTAAAAATTTAAACATTTACCGTACACTTCATAGTAAATTCTAAGTGACAGCGTGTAAAATACAAATGAACTACCTGCACTCTACGAGGTAGGCAAATTCAGTTAGCCGTAGAAATGTAGTTCCTCAGTTGTGCTTTGGTCCACAACTTTTGCAAAAAGTGGGGAAAATAGCCTCGTGGCGTGCTTTTGGAAAGTGCAAGCTGTGCTAGCTGCTTTGGATGAGAGAATGCTCTTTGCGCTACTTCCCCGCCGGCTTATCAGTTTCCTAAGCTGGAGCAGGGCGGAGCGCGGAGTTCGAGCGATTCAGGAGGCGGCCTGGAGCCTTTGTTGTCACAGTGGGAAGATAAAGTTATCTGCGCGGGCGACCTCTGGGAGCGGAGCTGTTTCCCGGGGGGAAGCGTGGCGCGTTGAAGACGTCTTCATAAAACGATCGGAGGACTCGGAGCTCAGCAGAGCGGGAAGATCTGCCAGCACGGCGGAGGAAGTGACTTGGTGTTCCATTATTTCCAGCTGGGAACGTTCCCAGAATTGTGCAGTTGGAGGCCGGAAAGCCTCTTCGTTCCAGCCACCTGCGCTGCACCCACATCCCGGCCTTGCTCAGGTGGCAGCGGCGGCGCCATCGTCGTGAAGGCCACCTCCCCGGCCCTGCTGCCCACCGCGGCCGCCGCCACCCGGCTTCCCTCCCTGGGCGCCAGCGCGGGAAAGAGAATTTCTGCAGTTTCTAAGTGAGTGCCTTGCACTGTTCCGTGACTAGCTGAGCAATTATTGAGGTTCTTGACCTCTCTAAATACAACTTGGATTCCCCCCCATGTGGAATATGAGTATAGGAAGTGGGCTGAGGATTTTAGGACAGACAAGTTTTTTGGTTTTTCTTTTTCTTTTTTTTGCTGAGGTTTCATTTTACTCATAACCTAGTTTTAGACAGGGGATGTGGGTGGTAGCGTCCAGGCCCTTTCTGAGGTATTATGCAATCTACAGAGTTACCCAGAGTGGATAGAAAAGTGCCTATAATGCACTTTAAAGAATGTTTCATAATGCACACTCCAAAATTCTAGAAAATTCTTCAGGGCATGGACTTACTGGTGCTGTTTCTTGATATAAGAGAAGAATTCTCCAACAATTCAATACCCAAAACCCTAAAGGGTAGAAGGTGAAAGGAGGGAGAGCGAGAGACGAGCCAAGGGGCCAGGGGCTGCTCGGTCTTGGGGACCTGCCAACCACAACAGGGCCAGAAGTTCCCACCCCAAATTCAGCAGAGTCCCGCAGCGGGGCGCGCAGTCCGTAGAGCCATTAGACTTATCCCAGCAGCTTGTTCAGAAAGCTTCATGCCCTAAGCCGCCTCCCTCCTCGGTCTCTCCAGGAGGCGTAAGGTAACTTCGTTGTCTGTTTTCATCATCGTGAATCATGTTTTGAGAACTTAAAAAAATCTGTAGCAATGTGATTAGGTTGTTGGGAAAATTTACAGAGAAGCTTGTGAGTCATCCCAGGCCCAGATTTCAAGATACTTATCTCTCCATACTTCGTTAAATACTTACAGACAGCACTTATCAGGTGCGAGCGGCCATTCCAGGCACCAGACGTAAGCCCAGACGCAAGACAAGACTCAGGGAACCTGCATCCCAGGATGCATAGACTCACGGAACAATGGGACATCAGGTCATGACGAGGGCCAGGATGAAAATCAAACAAGACAGAGTGTTAGAGAATTACCGAAGAGGGTGACACGTAAGACCCAGTTGCGGGGAAGAAGCCAGCTGTAGAACATCAAGGGAATCCACACACACACACAAAAAAAAAGAGGCCGGGCCGGGGAGATGGCTCAGTGGAACAATCGCTTCCCTGGCAAGAGCAGGGGCCTGAGTTCAATCCCCGGTTCCGCAAAAAAAAAAAAAAAAAAAGGAACCCATAACCCAGGGAGCAGGTACAAACAGAACCGAAATGCCAAAGTTTAATGTGCTCAAAAAAACAAGACAGAAGTGTATCATCTGCACGGAGGTTGAGGAGAAGGCGGAGGATGATCTGGTCAGACAGCCTACCGGAGGCCCATGCCACAGAGCCTTGGAGGTGAGACTTTATGCTAACCGCCATAGAAAGGTATCCACATTGTAGGTGGAGCTGTCATAAATACAATTCACCTGTGCAGGATGGATTATATAAAGTGACTGCTATGGTTTGCCTCTAGTTGTCCCCCCAAAGCTTCATGCAGTCAAGGGGTGGACCTCTAGAGTTTGTGATTAAATCGTGATCCACTGGGATTATGGGTGTGAGTGCTGCTGGGATTATGGATGAGTGCTGCTGGGATTATGGGTGGTGAGTGCTACTCCCAGCCTGAGGTGGATATCCTGAATTCCACTTATGGGAGACAGACCACTCTGTGCAGCCATTGTTGCTGTTCCCCCTCCCTTTTGCTTTTGCTGTCTTGCTGTTTGCCACCACCTCGAAAGGCTGCTCCCTGCCATGCGCCACGCTGCCTCTGAGCCAGCTGAGTATGGACTGGAACCTCCAGTAACTGTGAGCTAACCGAACCTTTCCTTCCTTCATTTTGGGTGTTGGGTATTTGTCCCAGAAATGAGAGAAGAGTAACTGAGACAGTGACTATAAATGTAATTCTAGGAAAAGGTGGAGGTAGCTTGGATGGGGGAGATGGCGGGAAGCAGCCAGATCTCGGAGGCTGGACCCAGAGCACGGCCTTCGTTCCCAGCTAACTCAGGTGGCTCCTCGTAAGTCTTGCTCACCGGACGCTTTTTCTGCTCATTTCTTAAGCTCTTTGTGAATTCTGCAGGTTTTCATTCTGAGCCTCTTTCCCCACTCCCTTCCTCCCAAGCATTTCACTCCCAACTCTTTGCTGATGAAGATGAGAATCTATTTCTAACCAAGGCAACTTACCTCCAGTCTAGATTTTTTTTTTTCCTTTTGGCCTTTTTGAGACAGGATCTCACTGTGCAGTTCAGGCTGGCCTTGAGCTCACTTTGTAGTCCAGGCTGGTCTATAACTCAGAGATCCTCCTGCCTCAGCCTCCCAAGTGCTGGGATTACAGGTATGTGCCACCACACCCTGCTCAATTCCAGATTTACTTATTGATAACTTGTGACTGTCTCACAGGTACTTCAAAATTAGTATGACAAAGCCAAACACATCACCCTCACCATATATCTGTCCTCTTCCTTAGAGATTTATTATTATTTTTTTCAAAGAGTATCTCACTAAGCAGTTCATGCTGGCTGTGAATCCACTGTGCAGCCCAGCCTAGCCTGGAACTGGCGATGATCCTCCTGTCTCAGCCTGCCAAGTGCTGGGATCACAGGTGTGCATCACCCTGCCCAGCCCACCTGCTGTCCTTGACCCTCCACATACTGACTGGTTTTCTTTCCCTAATACAAGGACCAATAAAAGGAGAGTTTAACCAAGCTTGGAAATAGGGAGCTCTTCGTTGAATGTATGCCCTGGAAAAGTGATAGAGTCCAGATAATAAAACGAGAATCAGGACACCAGTCCTCTTTGATAATGCTAAATATTTCAATTTTTTAGGGAATTAAACTGGGCATGGTGGCACATGCCTGCTATCTGAGCACAAGGAGGCTGAGGCAGGAGGGCCTTATGTTCAAGGATAGCATGGACCATAGTGCAGTGAGATCCTGTTTCAAAAAGCTTTTAAAAAATGTTTTTCTGGGAGATTGTATTTTTAGATCTTACCTGGAACCAATAACCCAAAATACCTGGTGCTGAGGATTGAATTATGTTCCCTCCAAATTTCCTAAATTGAAGCTCTAAATTCTACTATGAGTATATTTGGAGGTAGAACAGTTTAAAAAAAGGTAATTGTCGGACATGTGGCACATGCCTATAATCCCAGCACTGAGGAGGCTGAGGCAGGAGGATCACTGGGAGTTCAAGACAAGGTTGGGCTACAAAGTGAGCTCAAGACTAGCCTGAACGGCAGGGTGAAACTATCTCAAAAAAAAAGAAGGCTGGTGAGTTAGCTCAGCGGACTAAGCACCTGCTTAAGGCAAGCACAGGGGCCAGGGTTCAATCCCTGGCACCACATGCTATGCCAGCCCAGCCCCAGGTGCATTGAGCCAGCAACCGAGTCCAAGTGTGGTGATCCCAGGGCTGTTGAGGCTGAAAACAGGAGGATCACTGCGACTTAAAGCTGTGTAGTGAGACCCTGCATGGAATACAGTAAATAAGTAAATAGATAAATAAATAAATGAAATTAAGATTAAATGGGTCCTAAAAGGGGGCTCTTAACCAATAAGATGCTGTCCTTATAAGAAGAAGAGACGCTGCCCTCCCCCATGCACGGACAACGGCCATGTAAGGACACCAAGGAGGCCTCTTGCAGCCCAAGCAGAGAGGCCACGCCCAGAACCAACCCTCCTGTCGCCTTGGTCTTGGCCATGTCACCTGCAGAGTAGTGAGAAGAGAGGTGTCTGGTGTCCCGCCAGCCGTTGAGCAGCGTTTCCTTAGGGTAGCCCCTACGGGTGGGTCGGAAGGGTCTCTGTGGACGGTCCTGCACAGCTAGGTGGGAGATGCGGAGAGCCCGACAGCCTGCGACACCGGCGAGAAGACAAACGCAGCAGAGGTGGGCGGCGGGGCCGGGAGCGGGGCTGGCAGCCCGCAGGAGCCCAAGCCTCCAGATGCTCCGCCGGCGTCAGCGGAGGCTGCCCGGTGTGCAGAGTAACCAAGGGCCCAGGGCGAGGCCGCAGCGGGCTCAGCCCCGGTAGTCCTGCCCCGTGAGTACCTTCCAACTCCCCGGCATCGTCCCGGGCCTCCTCTGCTCTGGAAAATGTGGACAAATTTATTCTCGGTCCGTCTTCATCCATGGAGGTTTATTGGAACATGGTGGTACTTGTTCATGCATTATTTCCAGCAACCTCTCGGCTCTCAGGGCGTTGTGGGATATTCACAAGACGTGGCACAGGCTAAGCATACACTACGACCGTGTGACCCTTTACAGGAAAAGAAAGTGTGCTAATACGGCCCCAAATAGATGGCTGACGGGCGACTGGTGACCGGCCGGAGAGCGGGCGTCCACGCGTCAGTGCCTGGCTGGCCCCAAGGAGTAAGAGTCTCCTACAGCGCGCCCCTGCCAGCGCCTACCGAGCAGCTACTCTGTGCCTGGCTCTGTGGGGGACGTAGGGACATGGCGGGGGTAAGCAAGGAGTCTCGCCCGTATCCCAGCCAGCAGGGCCCCTGCGGCGGGCCCCTGGCTTTAAAATGTGCTGCATATTACACCCAAACAAAAATAAACTTACTTGTTGGCAAGGTGGGACACACCTGTAATCTCAGCACTCAGGAGGCTGAGACAGGAGGATTGCCACAAATTCAAGACCAGCCTGAACTACACAGGCAGAGCCTGT
>NW_004524609.1:2326315-2331940 GCF_000260255.1 Octodon degus | reverse complement strand
TAGCTTTGAGGCCAGCGAGAGAGCTCAGCAGACTAAGAACTTGCTTTGGCAAGCACAGGGACCAGGGTTCCATCCCTGGTCCCACGTGTCGCGCCGCCCTGGCCCCCAGGCACGCTGAGCTGGTGACTGAGCCAGGTGTGGTGGCGCACGCCTGTAATCCCTGCACTGGGGAGGCTGAAAACAGGAGGATCACTACGAGTCTGGGCTGCATAGTGAGAGCCTGTACCAAATACATAAAGATGAAAAAAAGAAAGAAACTCTACTTTGAATCATTTTGATTTAAACACTTTACATTTCACTAGTTATATCTTTAGTTTGCCTATTAATTTAATATATAGTTTTAAATAATTTGGGAAAAATGACATATATAAAATAATACTCATGTCTGACTTTCTTATAATTATCTTAATTTACTTTTTTGATGAAAACAGCCAAATATTATGTATTTTAGTGTGCAATAAATTTTAATTTTGAGCCTTTTGGTTATTGCTACCAATTGAACACACATTATGTAAAAATCTAGATTCTAATAACATAAGCAGTGGTTTTGCCAAAATCAGGACAAATTATAAATAATTTTATTGGGGCCGGGGAGATGGCTCAGTAGGATAAGCGCTTGACCGGCAAACGCAAGGATCTGAGTTCAATCCCCGGTTCCGAAAAAAAAAAAAATCCTATATAAATAATTTTATAAAACAAATAGAAGGTAGTTCTTTAATTGTGTGTCATTTTTATTACTCACCTAAGCATCATTGGTCTGTGAGCGGAACACTCACACATTCACAATAATAATTAATTTGGCTTTAATGTTTTGCCAACTTTGGCCAGCCATGGTGGCACATGCCTGTAATCCCAGCACTCAGAAGGCTGAGGCAGGAGGATCGTTGCCAGTGCCAGACCAGCCTGGGCTATAAAGTGAGCTCAAGGCCAGTCTGAACTACATAGAGAGACCCTGTCTCAAAAAAAAAAAAAAAAAATGCTAACTTTGAATCACATAAAACCATATTATGAATAAATACTTGTCAGGCTGAAAGTATAAAAGTGTTTCATTTTACTGGTAGCTTGATATATAATGCTCAAACAGTGTGTGGGGCTTTATTTCTGCTCTTGCCAGGCTTACTGAGTGGAGAAGCAAGCCTACAAGATAGAACCAGCCTCTTTCCTTACAGACCGCATCTGCAGAATCTAGACAAGCAAGCTGAGATGCGAGAGAATGTTCCAGGGACTTCCGCTGGGCTGCGGTCAGTCAGGGAGGGCTTCCTGGCAGAATGTGTAGGCCGAGAGCTGAAGGATAGGCGGGATTAGATAACCAGATGGCGGGAGGGCAGGGGTGGAAGTGCAGAAGGACGTAGAGAAGAGAAAGCTTCCTCCCACAGAGGGAACAGTAGCAGGCAGGGCCAGCAAAGCCGTCGTGGTAAGGGCAGGTGGCATCCGGGCTTTGCAGGCCCTACGGCTCCGTCCCCTGTCCTCAGCCCCACTGCTGCGGCAAGTTCAAGTGCCTCACAGCGAGCACAGGAAGCTCCCTGGGGGCTGACAGCCAGCAAATTCCGAGCAAGGCCTCAGAGCGGAGCAGGAGGCAGGATGGAGGGGCTGCTGCAGCTGGTTCCTCCCGGCTTCCCTCAGGGCAGGAGGGGCTGGCGGCCAGGCCTGGGTGGGTAGGGGCTGGAAGTGGATTCCCGGTGAGGTCTGGGCAGGTGAGGGGACTTGTTGCCCAGCGTGCCCAGTTCAGCGCCCGCCACTCGGACTTGCTACGTAGACACAGATATTTTCACCAGAAATGTGCCTGCCAGGTCTATGAGAGCGCAATCTATAAATCCTGAGAAAGTCAGAGGGAACCTGGACATGCAGAGCTAAATACCTTTGTAATGACAGTCCCGGGGAATAATTACTATTGACAGATTTTCTAGCCTTTGGGAATGCAGGCTTTAGATACGCTGGTTGTCTTTTACTCACAACTAATTTAACAGCGCAGGACACCGTAGCTGCTGGTAACAATAGCCAAGTGGGTCCGGAAAGACAGCTTCATCAAGGCAGTAAATCTGTCCACCAGGTGGGTAGGCTCTCCAGAGAATGTCCCAATATGCAGGATTGGCTGCAAGCTGGGTGGGGTGGGGTGCGGAGGGGTGGCTCAGGACGCCCTCGGGTGACATCCTGTGCGCAGGCAGCAGGGAGCCCTGGAGTGGCGTGGTACAGGGAGCAGGTTGGGTGAGCGCACAACCTCCTGCTGAGTTCGCTGTAAGCACCGTTCATGGATCAAGCCAGAACCAGGCAGCATGGCATCCCAGAAACAGTTTAGAGGTGCTCTGAGTGTGAATGCGTGGGCCTGTGGCGTGTGCCACCCGCCAGAAGTCTGTTCCATAGAGTGCCTGCCTTGGAGCAGAGGCTGCTGTGCGTGTGAGGAGCAGTGGCCCTGAGACTCAGCAGGAAGCAGGCGCCGCGAGCAGGTGCCACGCGGTGCCCCTTAGCGCTGTGAGTGGAGGGGGAGAGGCCTCCATTACCTTGCCTAGATGGTGGCGTTCTCGATTCCCTTCTTGTCCCCTTAATCCTTGTCTACCTGGCTCCCTGAGTGGCCTTTTAAAAATGAAAATGGGATTGTATTACTTCTCTGTTTAAATGCCTTTAACTTGTCTAAAGTTGAAAAACAGAATTTAAAGATAAAACCCTTTACTAGGTGTGTTGTTGGCACATGCCTATAATCCCAGCACTCTGGGAGGCTAGGTAGGAGGATCTCAAGTTCAAGCCCAGCCTGGGCAAGTTAACAACTCAGCAAGACTCTCTGAAAGTAAAATAGTGGGCTGGGCATGTTGGTGCATACCTGTAATCCCAGCACTCTGGAGGCTGAGGCAGGAGGATCGCCAGCCTGGGCTACATAGCAAATTCAAGGACAGCCTCAATTAAATAACAGATCCCTGTCTCAAAAAGTAAAAAAAAAAAAAAAAATGCTGAGCATGTGGTTCAGCGAGAAGGCACTGAGTTTAATTTCCAGTACCACCCTCCCCCTAAGCAGCCAGTGAGGACCCTTTCCCCATTAGGGTCTCTATTCTTCCCTTATCCTAGAAAGATTTCTGCATCCTCATACCGCTGACTCGTAACACGGCAGCTGCTTCTCACATTCAGTAGCCACTAAGAAGGACCTCCTCATTGGGACCCTTCCTGGAGGCCCAAGCTATGTCGGCTGCCCCTCTCTTCTTCCAACACAGCACCATGTTCTTTTTAAAAGATTGCTTAATCATAAAATTATGTACTTTCGAGTTTTGCAGTTATGTATGTGTTTGTTTATTATCATCTCTCCGGACTGGTCTGTGAGCTCCTGGGGACAGGTCTGTACTTGTGCACCACTGCATTCCCACAGACGGCAGAGTTTGTTGAATAAATGAAGGAGCAAATAGAAAGCCATTCAGCTAATCCATCAGTTGATAGATTAACTCGTCAGCATATAATAGCTATTTGCATGTGTGACGTCTACAATCTCTATTCCAGCTGCTTAGTGAATAGTTTAATATCAGCTCTCATGGCTCTGGACTTGCAGTGTCCTCAGGGAATCTTCTTGGCCTGTTGCATGGTTGTTCAGCGGGGCTGTATCGTCTGAAGGACAGCTGATGTTGGTTGTCCATGAGGAGCACACCTGTGCTGTCAACTGCAGTGCCGCCACATGGACTCTCCACGTACCTCGGGCTGGTCACGGTTTGGGGCTGGCTTCTAGAATGTTCCCGGAGTGAGAGAAGGTATCTGGAAGACACAGGCAGATGGTCTTAGGACCCAGCCTCAGAAGTCACCCGGTGTCATTTAAACCATGTTCTATTAGTCATGTGTAAGTCACGAGGTGCAGCAGGTCCCAGGGGAAGAATTTCACAAGGGCTTACCTACTAATCCTGGTTCACCAGGGCCGTCGTCCCTTAGGTTTGGATTCTGCTCCGATTTCCTTTGTTCTCTTAGGCTCTTACCCAAGCCTGGGGTGCTGTGTGCCCTTTGTGCCAGCGCCGCTGGTGCAGTGGAGAGTCTCTTCTCCCAGGTTCCCAGGGCTGAAGCTAGTCACGCCGTGCCCGGTGACTCCAGGCAGCTGGCCAGCCTCTGGCAGGGTAACTCGCAGTGGGAGGCGGAGCGGTGGCAGCACGGCTTCTCCGCGCTTCTCCTGGGTGGCATCACGGCTTCTCCGCGCTTCTCCCGGGTGGCATCCAGGAGCCTTGGTGCTCACCGTGCCTTCCGAGAGCAGGGTGCTGACCCTGGCCAGCACTCGGCACTGCAGTCACGGGCTTGGAGAGCCAAGTCCAAGGAGGACTGAATTTGGGATGGTTTCAGGGACAGACAATGCCAGCCTGCCTCGTTTCGCCTCCTAGCTCAAGCTTCCATCCAAATTCGAGCCACCCTCCCTCTCCACCTCCCTTGCACTCCTACACCCCGCCCCTTCCCAAATGTCCTTCCAGCTGCTATTTTCGATTCTGGCCTCCAGGCAAATGTTTCACTGTAGCAGAATTACTGTAAAATTTCTTCCTGTGCTCCCACAGATAATAGAGCCGTGGCTCCGCAGAACCCAGGACTTTTCCCTAGAGAATGCAGCAGCATCCACGTCAGAAATGGCCCCAAGGCAGCCCCAAAAGGCAGATCTAAGGGAACAGAACTGTCACACAAGGCTCTCATCAGGGGGACGGGTCAAACAATATGGTTGTTTTAAATGGCACCGGCTGAAGTTAGGTGTGTTTTCTTTCTTTCATGTGTTATCAAGTGAGTTTCAAAGCATCAAAGACAACTGGGGCCCAGAAAGTAGTATCATGAAGTTGCCGATGGGCTTTAAACGCACAATCCTAGGATATAAAAAGAACGTCAGTGCGCAGTGTGTAAACAGAAAGCAAATTTTAACCACAAACAACCTGCAAAACTGCAGAGGAAGCAGTGTCTTTGAAAAGCAATGAGTCAGAAAGCTTTTTTCTTTTTTTCTTTCTCTCTGATGGACAGAGAATGCAAAAGAGACTACTAACAGGAATACTGGCGACAGGGTTTCCTTATCTACACACTAGCAAGTCTGGGGAAGGCACATGAGGGCCTGGGTGGAGGGTAAGAGACGACGCTCAGGGCTAGGTGTACAGCTCCGGAGCAGAGCACTGGCCTAGCGAATGCAAGGCCTGGGCTGGGACCCGGCACGAGCAAAAAGTAGCACTAAGAACAAAGAGAAGGTCCTCGTGTCAGTGTTAAGTAACAGCAATCCCTCACATTGAGCACTGGCGCAAGTGTATGTGCGTGCCGTCCTGAAGCAGGGCTCCTGGCTCTCGGTTGGTTGTCACTGTTGTGTTTCTGCCATTGAAATATACTTTTCATTTCAGATTCATTAGTTCAGTGCTAAGAGAAGTTCAGATGGCTGCCGTTACGGAATCCACTTTAAGTTATAAAAACTGGTTGTTTATTGCATAAGAGAGAATGAGAGAAAATAGACGTCTCTTCTCAGAGAAGAGAAAAAGAGGCAAGCCAGAACGTACTTTATTGGAGAATCTAGTTGTACAAGTGGATGACAGCCACAAGTCTCCTGCTGGACTCTCCCAGAGACAGGCAAACAGAAAGGTAGACTCGTGAGGTGAGCGTGCAGGTGCTGAGCGGGTTCCACCCCCTCTCCCGTGGCCCCCTCTTGCTGAG
>NW_004524609.1:2324483-2325800 GCF_000260255.1 Octodon degus | reverse complement strand
AGTAATGAAGGACCGTTCTTGTGGTTGTGCGGGATCGACAGTAACTAACCGCTAGAGCTGTGTGGGCACACGCTGCCACACCCAGTTACTGCTAATTCTTTCAGAGAAGCTATAATATTGTAAAGGTTAATAACTAAGTAAAGCTGCAGGGACACCAGCGGGCACATGCTTCACGGGCACAGGCACCGCGGGCACATGCATCGCGGACACAGGCATCACGGGCCTGCCCGAAACTACAGAGCCTTCCCGATTCTAACAGAAGATCCTGAGGTTTTATCTGAGATTTCCCCTGTAGTCAGTTCCTCTACAAGGAGTGGCTGATGTGGAGTAGAGAAAGTGGACCATAATATGCTATCCACACGGCTCCAACTGTGGACAACTGCAGCTTAATCCCACTGGGTGAGTCTGAGAGCCAGTGTGGTGCACAGCTCAGGAGAAGCCCTCCTGGGAGGTGGGGTGTTGCTCCCCTCCTGCAGGTCACTGGCTGAGACAGCGCCAGGGGTGACACCCAGGCACTTCCCCTCACCGTACCAGGTGGCCAGAGAGCACTTTCACTCAAGGAAGTGCAGCCGCTAGACAGGGAAGCCTGGTCGTTTTCACCAGAAGAGGTAAATGAAGAGAGGGAATCGGGGTACTGACAGTATCTGCTGCATTCCTTTCTGGGGTTGCCCCAAGTTAGAGAGTGTGGAATCCTCACAGCCTGGACGGCGTGCAGGTAGAGCTCTGGGCCCGTGGGGTTCCACGTGTGCTACTCTGAGTGCTGCACGCCGTGCCATTTCCTTGCCCCCGCGTGTACGCTTTCCTTCAGCTTCTCCGATCCTTTCCCGTATCCTCATTTGCCACCTTTCAGGGGGCTGACCCCCCAGGGTGCAGAAGAGTGGCTGCCCCTGTGGCTGGCACTTGTCCCGGCTCTACCATCTGATAGGTCCATTTGGATCTCAAAACAAGGACACTGTCTATGAAGTTAGAAACATGGGCCCTGCACTTTCACGGCCAAGTCTCGTTTCCCTCTGATGGGCATAACCGTCCGGCGTGACCTAATGCCACAGAGTTGCATTGGTTTAAAAACTCCAACCTTTTCATCGATGTCCCATTACCAGCAGAAGAAGCCTGGCTAACCACGTACACCAATTCAGCTGGTAGCCTAAAGTGGATTTATTTGAAGATTAAAAAGTGATTTAAAGGATTTAGCATTCAGTGCTGTGGACATGGTATTTTTTCATCTGTTGGTATCTTTGCTCTAAAGAAAGCCTGGATCACTCACTGCATCTCTGAGGTCTGCCACGCGTAATAACAGCTCCTCGCAGGGTTGGGCTG
>NW_004524609.1:2323342-2324313 GCF_000260255.1 Octodon degus | reverse complement strand
TCTGGGCATAAAAAGAAAAAGTTGTCTTTCTTCTGTAGGCGGCTAAGCAAGGAGAGTGAGGATCGGGCAGCTCAGTCAGGGTCAGGGTGGGGGTTTTCACCACTAGGAAAGGTGGAAAGCCAGCTGGAGCTCTGACGGCGCCGTGGGGTCACCCGTGGGGTCACCGCACAAGCGGCACCTGATGCTGCATGAGCTCCTCACTCAGGTGAGCTCTTCAGCAAAATGGGGGGTGGGAGGTGAGGAGTTCACCTGCAGCTAGGAGCCTCTTAGAGGGCTTAGTAAAGCAGGTATTCCTTAGAAAGTGCTGTGCTTATTCCTGTGGCTTCTAGCACAGGTCCTCTAGGAAAGCATGAGGCTGGGCTTAGGATCACACCTCGCGTCAGAGTGAAATCGGCACTGACTCTGTGTACACCTCATTTGGACCTCCAGGCCCTGCCCGCGCTTCCCAATGCCCGCGAATAGCCTCTGCCCTTCCAGGTTTGCTCCTGCCTCGTGGGCCCTCTGGGATCCATCAGCCTTGGTCCACAGGCATCGCTCTTCCCTGCCTCCCTCCTCTTCCCCTCCTGAGGGTGAGCAGTCTAGCATTTGAAAAATAAAGTCCATGTGATATAAGCCACCCAGGAAGAGACTGGGACAGATTCCTGGGCTCACGGCAGAGAGAAATGCCCAGGTGGGTTGCTGTCACCAGGTGGACTGGGCAGTCCCCTGCTATGGAAGCAGTGAGTGTGGTTTCAGGAACTGGAGACAAAAGTCAGGACCCCACCTTCCACCTCACAACCACGAAGCATTCCCCTTCATGCGGAAGCTGGTGTCTGTGTGGCACTGTATTTAGCTGCTTCAAGAGTACACAAAAGCGGCAGCGGACAGGCCCTACTTTCAAGGCAACTTTAGGGGCCGGGGAGATGGCTCAGTGGAATAAGCGCTTCCCTGGCAAGCACAAGGGCCTGAGTTTAATCCCCGGTTCCACAAAA